>NC_090887.1:5514893-5527393 GCF_036669925.1 Montipora capricornis
AGTTTTGGATTTCACAGTCCGCCATTACTCACGTTCAAAACTGACCGATTGGACCTCAGAGGCTTCTTGCGGCGTACACACACATCGCATTCTTAAACTAGTGAGCCTTTGACGTCATTTTGTGATTGATCCGGCTCTCTCAAAATCTTAAAGTTGGTAATGGCGGACCATTAAATAGGAAAATTCCAGTTAAAATAAACAGGTGTCTTTTTTAAACCAAGGCTTAAAACATTTAGTCGCTTAGTGTTTATTTAACGTTGAAATCCAATGAAAAATAAGAATTGATTTTTTTGGTCACGGGGGCACTTTAAAGTGCCCATAACCTAATTTTTCTCACTTAGTCATCTGAATCTACACATATCTCATAGACATTTCGCGATTTTCCCAAATCATTTTCAAATCGCGATTTGAAAATGAAATTAGAAAACGTTCAAATTTGCCGCCATTTTGGCTCACCATTCGCCTTAGTCTTCTATCGATTCTTCCCGATCACAATACTGCTGTGACGTAGATTAAGGAACAAGTGACTTCAAGTGAAAAAGGAATAGCGATGTAAACAGTATAGTAAGGAACACCCTACTAGCAGAGCCTTTCTTTTGCTTGCTCGATTTAGGCGTTCTCGAGAAAGGCTCTCCATGAATCGAGTAAGATCTTTATTGAATATGCGCTGCATGTTGCCAGGACGCAGTCTCGAACCCAAGCCTAATATGCCAGATCTCGCCGCCATCTTGGTTTTTCATGGTACAGCAGGCTCAATTATAACCATCGGTTTTGTCACTAAATTGACGCTCGCACTGGAAAAACCGGTTTGACGAGAGAAAACAAGATTGACTAGTCCACTGAGAAGTTCGGGCTGCGGCGGCTTCAGAGAGTTGACGCGATTCGGGCAGAGCCTCCTTTTCTCCTCCTCAGAAGCCCGGTAAAACTTCTTCACTGTGCTATATTCACTTCAAAGAGTATGAATTTCAGTATTGTATGGACAGCAAAACGAAAAGATCGTTGAAGGCGGATGAGATTCGCTTACAGGAACAGACATAAGCGTTGACTTTAATTCCCTCGCGAGACCTAGCTTCCTTATCCTCTTGTTCTTTTCTGTAATTTTGTAGCCATTCCTCATCTGCTAATGGTTCTTCCACGTAGGGTTCCGTGTAGTTCTGGGTTTCAGTGCTAGCGCTGGCTGACTCGTCGAGACCGGCAACTGCTCGCCTCAAATTCTTTTTTTTAAATCGCCAGTTTATTCACTTCCAGATTCAGAGGCACTTTCCTTGATGATAAATATAGGCATGACTGATTTTTTTGTTTACTGAAAAATACCAAAAACGATACCTTGGCGTTGATTAGTAAGAAAAGATAAGACCCACGCCAACAAGCATTCCTTAATCTACGTCACAGCGAGCCCGTGAGGTCCTGACCAGCGGAAGCCCGGGTGTACCAAATAAAAGTAGGATTGAAAAAATCGTAGAAAATTCGCCTCTCGCTGGAATTGAAAAATTCATTCGCCAAAGTTCATTTTTTAATATGGACTTTCAAATAGGAAAATAAAACTTTTTAGGTTATGGGCACTTTAAGAGTCTTAGCAATTCGGTCATGGGTTGGGCGGATTTAAAAAGTACATTTTTATAGCGAAAAGTGTTGCAGTTTGGTTGTATGGTCATATTAACAACAATACAAGGAAGTCTGTACAAAGCTGTAGATACGGGCAAATTTGTAGAAATCATTTTGAAATGTCGATTTAATCGCGCTACAGAATCCTTGATTGGCATCCTGGAGTCCATTGGTTCACACTCAGTTACGTCACGCGAACTCAAGCAGCTGATTGGTCTCTTTGCACCAATGGAAAACGGCGCACAGGTGAGGTATATTAAACTGACGATCTCAAATATGTGCTAATTTGGAGTGGCCAAGGGTATGTAGTATGCATGGTCAACAAGCTTCATCAAGGACAAATTTATTCTGTGAGGCATTGTTTACCAAGTTATGAGGCTAATTATAATTTAGGCAAAGTTAAAACCAAGCCAATTCAGCGGTTTTGCCTGAGATATCTTGTGGGGGGGGGGGGGGGGGGGGGGAGGACTCAAGGGAAGTTTGCATTGCCATGTGCTTTGGCTCTAGTTCTTTTTCCCTCGCTTGCTTTTTTGCCTTCCCTCCCTCCCATATTTGGGGTAAGTATACATTCCACACGCTGGGTTTTCCCGGTGATGTGTTGACAGGTGCCTTGGTAGGTGGACTGTGGCTTGGTTGCCATGGTGACCTCCTTCCTCCTTTACTGCTCCCACCCTTGAATAAATTTTCATGATATTTTAATGTTAGCTTAAAATTTTGCGAAGACTTACGATAGGCCAGTTTCAAACGTCACACTAGTGTGGAGTGGAACTAAATTCAGGAATTAAAGTCGTCGTCAGTAGCACGACGTTGGAAACCATCAAGTGCGGCAAGGTTAATTTAGTTCGGCACTATACGGCACTGGCACGGTACGGTTTCAATCGTAGCTGCTACTGCAGTGCCGAACTCAATTCATGACTTAAAGTTGCCTATTTGGTGCTTATTCAAAATCCTGACTGGCATCATCTTCGATACAAAATTGGCGTCATATACTCGAACAGATGTGAGTACGTGACTGTTCTTTGAGGGCAAACTATTCCATTTTAATCACAAGCATTAGCTGACCTTAATAGCGGTGCAACTAAAGTAGGCTATACCCCCGCTGTACCATTTACAAATGTAGCGAATAACCACTGCCTGCTTTGTTACACAATTAATAAACTGATTCTTAATTAAAACTGGGCATTGCATAATTATGCACGGCATTGACCACAACCCCAACTACCTTACCGAATCTGCCCTTGAAGTCCTGTGGCCTATTTTATTAGGTAGCTTACGAAACGAGGACGACGACGGCTACGAGGACTTTATAATTTAAAAATACAAGTTCGCGTTATTCATATCACTAAGAAACTATTTCATGTAGTTTCGCGTTAAAATTGTGTAGTCACTGTCGAGGAATTAAACTGGTATGAGTGAGTTGGAAGCGTAGAGACAGAACTGAAAATTCATCGTCATGTGCTAACGTCCTCCGCAGAACCTTGAATTTAGTCATTTCACGTCGTCATTTAGGAGATGACGGCAAAGAAATGTACCAAAATGTAAAACGCACGTGCAGAGCGTGCAGAGCGTGCAGAGCCATTGTTTTTGCTCACTTAACCTATTGTTTTGTAGCGTCGTCGTTTCGTAAGCTCCCTATTAAAGGACTAGTGACATTGTCATCTGCTGAATTTCAATTTTCCAAAAGCAGTCTGGCAAATACTCCTGCATAGTGCAACTTTGATTACATTGTATTTGGAAAATTATACTGAAATGTTGGAGTGGTATCCAAATACCTCAATGAATGATTGAGATGATAAATTGGGCCATGGTGATAGAAACCAATTTGCTGAAAAAGGAACTGATTAATGGACTAATTAGTAAAAATTAGGGAATCAAAATAAATGAATAAACTAACTAATTAATTCATAGACTAATCAATTCTTGGATATTGTGTTATTTTATTTGGAAGGTATGGTGGGTGTGGCCTCTAAAAGAGAACGAACTATCTGCGATTTATCGTGCTTTTGTTCCAGGTTCCATTTGCATACAGATTACTTCAAGCGCTTGTCAAGATGTCATTTAGCAGCAGTCGTTTGAGAGCTAAACACTACTATGACCTTCATCACCCCTCTGCAGTAAGTTTTTCGCCTGGAGTGTCAAGTTGTTAACTGCCTTGATTTTAAAAACCGTGGAATTTGTTCTCAGCCAATCAAGAGCAGTTGTTAAAAAACAATTATTGTCAATTGCTTGAAGAGGATTTCCCCGCCCGCGCCCACATTGCAGCATGCAATTGTGCATGCGCTGCATTCGGATGAGCGCATTTGATCAGCGTTTATTGCGATTGCTTTTACCTCTAACGAGAACGATTCTTGGACGTTAACTGGGCCACCCTTTCAAGAATAACACGAAGAAACGTTAAAGCATGCGGTTACAGCTGTCGTTTTCATGCCAGAGATTGAGCCGGTACTATGGGATTTCAATATCTAACACCGAGGATCGACCAAATTTATGACTGGGTGCCCCCTAGTAGAGGCAGCCCAGCAATAACTACTTTTAGCAAGGGCTTACCGTTTCCCTGATAAGTCTTCATGTTATGCAAAACGCACAATATAATGCTTATTACTAGTGGCAGAAAAGATTTCGTTTCATCATGTCTTGTCCTTCGGGCAAGTTAGTGAAACCAAAAAGTTGTTTCTCCATTAAGTCAATAACCCGTGGTGTCATGGACTACCTACAGAGCTTCATCTTCTGAATTTAACCTTGAATAAAGTGCTTTCCTTTGCATAAAGCTGTAGTGAAATTTCATCTCAGTGTCCCTGTTTACTTGTATCATCTTACTCCATTTTAACCCAATATGGATTGTTTTACCTCTTGTTTTCTCGCAACTTTTTCCGGTAGGGAATCTCTGTTCCGGGGTTACAGAAATGGCCAGGAAACAGTTTTACTTTTCATGCTTGGGTTTGCTTGGGGCCAGCTGACATTAAAGAGGGCGTATCGGATCGAAGACAAAGCAACGGAAGAAAGATATTCCACTTCAGACGAATTCTCTACAGGTTGGCCTATCACCTCAACTCAGTTTTCCACTTTATTTATTCTCCGAAATCGTCCCAAATACATTGGAATAAAAATTTACCTTTTTATTTTCCTTTGAAAGAAGAAACAAGTGGTCATACTTTGATCCAAAACCGAGCAACGATAGGGACTGTGTTCAATACAGGTTGACGTCAAAAGTTAATTTGCATCGCTGTTTTTTGAAGAAGCAGCAAAATGCCAGCCCGGTATTAAACCCACTCTCCTTTAATGGCGGGTAGGTTGTTGGGCTGTTTATTCAAATAAAGAACTAGACGCTCCATGATCGTAAACTGGGTTGCCTTTGGTACGTGTTTGTCCTCCTCAAATTTCCGTACTCATTCCTAAACACCCTAACAAACTATCAGTCCGGAAACGAAACACTATTTGTTTTTAAAATACCTTCTTGTTTGTAAATAATTGTTGCATAAATTAAATTTGGTCAAGAACGTAAAAATTCACCAAAATGCACAGTAGATAATCTCAAAGAAATTTTGTTGACTTCCCAAATTAACTTTATTTAAATAAAGCTCATAATTTATTATTATTATTTTACACCAGAATGACTAAACAGCAAGAATTCCTGTCATCGTCATGAAAACTGCTCCCATATCAAACTTCAACCCATGAATGCAAATTAGTTATTTACACAACATGATGAATCCACACAGGCAGAAAAATCACACAAAAACCTTTTCCAGCCAAACATTTTATTGAAACAAACACCATGTTTGCTAGTCGAGGCAGAGCAAAAACCTTCTTTCTGTGCAATATGCCCGGTTGATCACCGGGCTGTCACGCGAGAGGTCGTGAGTTCAAGTCCGGCCGGACCAACACTCAGAGTCTTTAAATAACTGAGGAGAAAGTGCTGCCTCTGTAACGCCATCTGCAAATGGTTCGACTTTCAAGTCTTCTCGGATAAGGACTATAAGCCGGAGGTCCCGTCTCACAACCCTTGGGTATATATAAAATCTGTAGGACGTTTAAGAACCCACACACTATTCAAGAAGACGAGGGCATGGAGTTCCCGGTGTTGTGGTCTGATCTATGGATATAGGGGTTAGGTGTCAATTGGGACGAAAAGTTCTGTTCCTCTCCCCTGCCACTCCATGAATTGTGGCGAATAAAGTAAAGTAAAGTGAAAAGCAACAAACACCGTGTCAAAAACCATACGCAACTAAGTAAATTTCACACCGGAGATCAGGATCAAACCCTTTTCTGAAGAACCTTTTCCTTGAATAATGAAGCATAAAAAAGACAACAAGCTTTTTTCAAATAAGTCTTGACTGTCGAGAATACGCCGTATTTCCAATTATAATTTTCTACCTGAAGACTGTGCAGAGTTGAGTGCAGATGAATATAAAAAGCCAGACAACAGAGATCGGACTTGAATGAACACAGATGCATTCAAGGTGTTCGAATTTGCCATTTGGTTTCAGTGTTTTACATAACCCTACGCTTAATAAATTATTTAGAAATACAGATCACTGCTTGACAGCCGATCAAAAGATGCAATTGTTGTTGAAGTCCATTATTCGTCGCTTTTAAGATGCCCGATATTCATTTTTCACCATTTGTGTTGTTTATCGAATTGACGTTCCATTCTTGAGCTCCAAAAGGGTGTATTTGGTTTAAAGATCAACTAAAACGCCATTCACGTTACATCGGCTTCGACGCTATTTCAGGTTAATTAAATATTCTACTGTGTCCACCGGATAAAATCTACGCATTTCTACTACCCCGTGAAACCTACCAAAGATACGCGCAGAAGACTCTAGGCACAAAGACAATACTTAGCAGGGGGGTGACAGCTATGAAAGACCCTATTGCGCAATTTTTCCGATTTCTGACACAGAAAATAAATAAACGGAAAAATGCTTCGCAGATTTCGACTGGATTGCCACATGGCAACCCAGTAATTAAAATGAACATACGAGCATGAAATCAAACCCTTTACGGAGACAAGTAGTCTGCTGTTTAATTCGTGTTTTAATACGGGGCGAATTTCGTAAATTAAATATTCACAATTCTCATGTGCGAAGTGTGTCATGACCGAGTCTTCTTCTCTTACTTTTTTCTCTCAGCTTTTTTACCACATCTGGAGTTGGTCTAGAAGCATTTTTTGCCTCCACCGGTCATTTGGTAGTAGCAGTGTGTCACAGAAAGGACTACACCACTGTTACGGTGCCTGTGTGTCAACTTTGCGACCAGAAATGGGTATGGAAAATTCTCTGAACCCCGTTTTTGTTTTCCTCACAAATCAATAAAGAGCTCTTTCATCACATTCACAAGCCCCTTGTGCCTAACAAATTTATTTTCAAATTTATTTTATTCGATTTCTGTTCAGTATCCCCTGATAGTCCCCCGGTATACTTCATTTGAATTTTTTATTGCAGAATCTCTTTGCATTTTTATTTTATTCATTGTGGGTTTGCAAATGATTCCTTGTCTTTTTGTTTCCAGCACTCCATAGCTGTCTCACATTTGCCTTCTCGTCGACCTTTTGGTCAAACCTCTGTGTCTGTTTATGTTGATGGTGTCCTGAGGATAAACTCTCCACTGAAATTTCCAGGCCTCAGCGAGGTAATACAGATATTTTACTTGTTAGAAAAACCATCGCATTTAAATAAGAAACTGAAGCAGTTGCAAGCTTCGCTGATTTTCAAGTTAACCTACAAGGGGTATAAGAGTTCCTAAGGTTGGAAAATACGCGGCTGGTCGAGTTCTGTCTACAATGTTTTCTCTTATTTTTAGGATCTAGCCGTCTGTCAGATAGGTTCTGGCAGTCCCCGGACTGTGCTCTCGCCCAAAGAACTCCCAGATGGCAAGGGCACTCAGCGGAAGTTTCATTTCTCCTTTCCAGTCTCTCTGACGGGATTAACGACCGAACCCAGTTCACCGCATTGTTCCACCATCGGAGCGGGCTCACAGGATTATGTGTGGGGTGTGCCAACATCCCTGCAGGGTCAGCTAGGTCCCGTGTGTGTGTTCAGTGAAGGACTACAAGAGCAACACATTATTGCATTGCATACTGCAGGTACAAATGTAAATGTCTTCTGTCAGAATGTTTAAGAAAAACAAGAAGTTACGGGTAGCCTACACTTTGTTCAAAGGAATTTTAGCCGATTTCTTTTAAAGTGCACAGTATCTCAGTGATTTTTTTATGTTACAATATCTTGGTCAATATCCAGTTCAATTCCAAAGTCCAAAGTCCACATTCCGTGATCCTAGTTGGTCACGTTTAAAACTCACATTAACGCCTTCTCAGTGATAAGTAGGAATGATCGAAAAAATGCGCGCTTGCTTGTTTATAGCAAATTCGTTGCGAAATGTGTTAGATCATTTCCTTCATTGCAGATAAATTGAACCGGGGTTCAAGCCAAAACGTAATGGGGAAAAACGGTGTTTACTTGTATCTCTTGGTGACTATACACTGTATACTGCGTTCACAGGACATATTGTTTTTATCGAAGGAGCTAGCTAGCAGGGATGGCGCAGTGGTGAGAGCACTCGCATCCAACCAATGTGGCCCGGGTTCGATTCCCAGATTCAGCGTCATATGTGGGTAGAGTTTGTTGGTTCTTTACTCATCTCCGAGAGGTTTTTCTCTGGGTACTGTGTGTACTGTGTCCCCAATTAGTGTCCGAGCGCTAAATACACTTGACACTAAAATATGGTTCATTATTATTATTATTATTATTATTATTATTATTATTATTATTATTATTATTATTATTATTATTACTATTAATCCCCTGTTCATTTCTGCCTATAAAGACATGCAGGACAATGTATGTGCCTCCCTTTTCACTCTGCTATTTGTCTGATCTCATACCGAAAGCGAATGTGGTATTTGAAGAGTTTTCCATTCTTTTATTGTAAAGCTACGTTTTTTACCTCAATTGTATGGTTTTCTTTTCAGGGCCAAATGACCTTAACCTGTTCCAACCGATCGATAATGCTGCTTCCACACAACTGGCTCTCAGTGACTTAACGCTTAAACTGGTGCTTTTCTACAATTCAAAGGTGCACGTTGCTGGCATATGGTTTTATCTTAGATTTCATTTAAACTTATAAAATAATTAGGATAGTACGCTCACTCTCATTGGTCACTAGCTGTGTTTAGGTGAGAGTATGGAAACACGGCTGTGACATCACACGAACTTTGATTGGTTATGTAGTCAGACGAGCGTTTGATTGGCTGGTAGGAAATACGAGGAAAATCTGTTTCAATCTAGAAGTAAAAAAACCTGCATTTTGCTTCATTTGTCGAATTATCTTTGAAAAATATTTTATAAAAGCAATCTATAGAGGACGTTTTTTTCCGCGTTTCGATAGCCTCATCTAAACACTAGAATTCTCGACAGTTGTGCAAACCCTCGACTGCGTCTCGGGTTTGATTGCCCAAAATAATTACTTTCGATTTGGTTTTACGACACTCGATTGAAACTTCGCCTTGGTTGTGAAAATTGGACATGCTTGTAATTAGGTACATTTCTGGAGATAAGTGATGAAATTAGCTAAAAATCAAACTAGTTTCTTTGATTTTGGCCAAAGGAAATTTCAGCCTGATGTTTAGCGATTGTGGTAAAGGTGATGTTAAATATCTCTATTGTATTGTTCATTCCAGGCTGGTCGTGATCACATGTGCAGTGACTTGACTCCAACTCAACAGGGACGAGTTCAGTTGGACGGCAGGTAGGTTTAAAAAGCCGATCATGCGCGCAGCAAGTGACGGTATAATAGGCCATTCCCGAGTTCATGTCTGCCTCCTCTTCAAAGCGAGTCTAAGTACGAAATGTTTGTGATGGTAATTAGTTCTACTTTACATTTGAATAAAAACTAATTTTCATAAGAAAAACTTCGCACTTGGACTCGCTTTAAAGAGGAGGCAGACATGAACTCAGAAATGGCTTATTAATTTGTGGTGTCATGTTGCCTCTGATTGGTTGCTGCACTTTGGGATATGTCAAAATCAAATCAAAGTGTCCACGGTTTTTAGATACACAGTAAACGGTGGCCAATCTTCAATTTAGCCCGACTCTGATACTGATGTATTGGCCAACTCTTTTCACATTTGCTGTACAACAAAGGAAGTAATTTTCTCATTATTTTTTTTCTCAAACAGGCTAACAGGCTATAGATGTACAACATGGGACATGAAGGTAAAATAGCAAGACACGGAGGAGAGGGTGGGATGACAAGGGGGGTGGGGAGGGGATAAATGATCAGGGTTATCACTAATTCTCATTGGTCTCTTTTTCAATAGAATAAAAACACTGTTTTAATTTTATTTACAGGACGTTCTTCGTTGTATTGGCGGTATGAAGATATTTTTGCCTTTGCTGGAACAAATTTCGTACTTTGAGCCGCCAATGAGTGCAAACGGAATTAGTGAACAGCGCGAAGAATTTGAATTAGAGAAAGAAACCGAGGAAAAGGTGCAGGCAAACTACGAAAGGTGAGGAAACTGTTAAAATATAAAGACTGCATTCGTGTTATTAAGCGACTAGTTATTTTATCGTTAATAGTACAGTAAACACCCGCATATAAGAACAAGTGGATTAAGAACATCTGGCTGAAATTTGGCCAATAAAGCACCATATAAATAAGAACAAATTCAGCCTGATAAATAAAACATGTTCTTAATATAAAGGGAAAGGGTATTTAAATAAGGAAAAAGTATCGCACAGTAAGTGATCAAAGTAATATGGTGTTCAGGACCATTACAAACTTTTAAATCTATTTTAAAAAGGCTTGTATGTTAATTAAACCTCTAGTAATGTACAATTTGTGAAACCAATTGTAAGAACATTTTAAGAACACTTTCAGGCTGGTTTCTTACGAAGCACCCCTTAAATAAGAACACGATCAGCCTGAAATCTGAAATCAGTGTTCTTATATGCGGGTGTTTACTGAATTTTTTTTTTTTTTTTTTCAAATATAAGATGGTGAATTGCATTGCTGCTGTTTACGCTTAACAATCTAGATTCCATTGTTGTCTTTTTTTCAGCCTTCTGATGCTTTGTATCGAGTTTCTTGAGATGATTTTAATCAATATTTAAAGTTTAAAAACTTTTAATTAACTCAGTTACTTGTTAAAGAGAAATCAAGTGCTGTATATCGTAAGACCCAGTTTTTAAGAACTTTTTCAAATACTCAACATGATATCTCGTGCATAACGCAGTTTCTCTCAAGAAATCAAAGAATTACTTCCCATATTCTACTTGAAATTGCTTTCACAGTTTCGTTTCATCTTCACCACAGGTCTCCCAGCTCTACTTCAGAAGAGGAACTGACCGGTGAAAAAGACTGCACTGAGACTGCAGACAGTCAGTCCATTAACATAAGCACAAGCGCATGCGCATTAAAACAACAGGACGACTGGGTATTTATCAATGACAACCACGATCTTCGCTTTTACAAGAAGGAGATTTACAGACTCTGCAAGTCACACAACTGCAATGGTGCTGCATTATTTATGTTTCTGCTTTTAAGCATTTTAACTGGACACGACATCAAAGACGAGGAGTTTGCAGAAACATTGTCGTACGTTGGTAGCATACTTCGAAACATGGACCTGAAATTTATTAACGTTCAAGTTTTGAGAGCGTTACAAGCTCTGGTAGAATGCGTGACAAACGATACTGTGTTGCAAAGTGTCCACGAGAACCTCTTGTTTGATTTTCGGATTTGGAGTTCTAGCGAATTTAATGTTAGAATAGGTCATATTCAGTTCATTTCGACACAAATTAAAGATAATCCAACGAGATTTCGCTCAGAATATGGCGTTAGGTTTTTTCTTGATATCATATCACAACACTATGGCGGGAATGGAGCCGAGGCGAATTCCGCTGGTCGGAACCGCGAGAATGAAGTGCAGCTGGCTCAAGAAGAAGTAAAGATTATCAGAGCATCTTTATTAGGTTTGTGTGGATGTGCTTTCATGACGAATTGTTGTCGGGGAAAAATAGAAATGACCCTATATTATGAGCCAATATCAAAAGATACCATAATACTCTTTGTTTGTCCCTCTAAAATTTTGCATAAGCGTTGTTTCGAATTTCTCTTGGGACCATTATAAGTCCCAAGAGAAGATAAAAACAATGCTTATGCCAATGTTTAGAGGGGCAAACAAAGAGTATTATGGTATTTTTTATATTGGCTAATAGTGCTTTTAAAGTAAATAAGCACATCTTCCAGATGTGTATTTATTAGAAAGAACTTCCACTTTCTTGTAAAAGACAAAAAAAAATCCATTCTAGAACTTAAGGACGGTGCCTACTAATTCAAAGGTATTTTGCGTGGTTTACTGAATATGCTGGAAAGGCAGATCTCAACAAGTGTTATTAAAATCCAAAAAGAAAATTAGGGGTAACCACGCATTTTTCAAAGATAATTCATGAACAATATTTGTAAATAGCTTTTAAATAAAAAGGAATATATGGCGTTCTTTCTCAAGTTGAAGCTTGATTATCTCTGGAAAATGCATGGTTACCCCCAATTTTCTTTTTGGGTACCAAGAGCACCTGCTAAGTTCTGCTTTCTCCGCATAAATTTAAACCGCGCAAAAACATCCCTGCATTAGTAAGCACTACCGATAGGAAATCCGAGTATCTGGAGATGCGCAGAACGTATGCACAATAACAATAGTAGGCACCGTCCTTAACTTGTTTGAAAAAGAAGCTAAACTGGTTTTAAAAAGAGGTTAAACTGGTTTATTTTCTGGTCAATGATTCCTACATAGGTTTGATCAAGTTCTACTTGACTGAGAATGTTGAAAGAGAAGAGGTTTGGTACATTGTGGAATATCTGACATGTGTGACAGATCCTGAGCAAATTATAGA
>NC_090887.1:5532393-5534893 GCF_036669925.1 Montipora capricornis
GAAGAGCGGCTGTTCCTGTAATCCGTACTAGCGTTTATTGCGGGCAGTATTTCCGTTAGTCCAGTCTCTCTAAAGTAACATCATCAAATGATGCTTACTATTCCCTTTCAAATTGTAAATCGTTTGAACCCAGGAGTCATATCATAATTATTAAGTGCGATCCTCCAGGTGGGTGTAGTCCCGATAAGGAATCTTTGAGATGACATTGACGGACGTTTCGACAATCCGAACGGAAGTCGTCTTCAGAGTCAAGTGATTTGTGTAACGCCAGTAGATGGTATCAACACTCTCTGGTCGTTGATGGTCAACTAGGTCGTGATGTTTTTGGTCGAATGCCAGTTAAGCCTAGATGTCATTGGCTGTGTTTGGTGTGTTTTGATCCGTCCTGCTTCTCAGTTGTGTCGGTCAGTTACTGTTATTAGAATAAGTCAGTGGTGTGCGTTGTTTGTCTGTTGTTGATGTCGTCGAAAACTGAGTCGTTTGTTAGTAGTGGTCACTGTTCTTAGGACCACCAAACCGATTCCTACAACTTCCCGCACCGATGTTCGTAGAACAGAGACCGCTAAACCGATGCCTACTGCTTCCCGCTCCCTACAAGCGGCTTATCGCCGCCATCAACAACAGAAAAACAACACAGACAAATCAGTCGTTGGCGTCTCTATGCGAACAGACGTTTAAATTTTACATTGATTTGTGTTCTTTTGCATTAATAACCAGCTTGTTGAAAACGTTGTGCTTCTCCTTGAAGTTTTAAACGTGTGGGATGAAAACGAGGAAAATGTAGAATGGACAGAAATGGCTCAGGTGGGAGTGAGGATTCTACTGGCATTTATTTCACGACCGGAAACAGAGTACTGCGCCACAGCCTCGTCCAAGCTCAGCAAGCTGTTGAAAGCTCGTAAGGTTACGTCTCAAGGAGAGCTGTGCCATATTTTAGGACAATTACATCAAGCTTTTGTTTCGTCAAAAGAAAAAGGTACCAAATGTTTTAGTTTTGCCGTACAGCGTTTCTGTACAAACGTTTTCAAAGATAAGAGGGAACCTTCGCTCTAACTTCTCCTTTCTTCAAAATCTCTTTAGAGCTGTTCCTTTGTAAGGGAATGCTTGCTATGTGGGCATAGTTTGAGCTGTTGACTTGACTTGAGTTCTTAAACCCCTTGGCTCAAAGACCAGACATACAACTCATTGCGTTATTGTCTTATCACTTATTTTTCAGCCGACAGTCGTAATTACACCTTCATCGTTCCCGTCATACGCATGTTACTGCGCAAATACCACGACACCTTACCACTGACCATTTACATGCCCACGTTTTCTGCTACTGATGGTGTACAACAGCAGGCTCAAGAGGACTTTCTTGAATTGATGGAGGGTGAAGAATTCAAAGCCATGATGAAGCAGCAGATTTATCCTGGAATGAAACAGTACGAAAATACATTGTAAGTTGGTAAAAGTTTCCCGCACTAGCGGTTTTAGTTTATTACTCTCTCACTAAAAGACAGCACATCTTGGCAATCATGTGTCTCTCGTCATTCCAAATACCCCGTATGGAACACAGGATCTGTGTATTGGACAACCCTCTTCTTTGTGGTTTTTCTTACCATCAAATGAGATCTTCAGTCTTGCTATGACACAAAGCTGGTTCTGCATTTCTACCAGTTATTAGGGAATTGGAATATTGGTGTGCAGAAGCCGGGCTTGGCTTCATATCCCCCTAACCAACATTCAAGGCCAATTATATACACATTGGTTAGAGCGGTTTTCAATTGAGAACCTAGAACGACTAGCTCCAGACCAGAGGCTGGAAGATTTCACAACGTATTTTGGAACAGAGAAATGTAAGCACATTAAAAAAACAACCCCACTACTATCCTTAAAAGAAAATGAACTTTTTTTTTTATAGTCTTTAAAGTTACTTTTTTTATTTTGTATCGCCAGTTCGCAGTCGTCATTAGCTTCGGGTAGGTTCCTGATGGATTGCTTGTCTGGTCTAACAGTCAGCCTGAATAAAAAGGAAAGAGCACAGGAAGAAAGCCGGGAAAAGTTTGATGAACAAATCACTCAGTCGTTTAAGCAGCTGCAAGATTCACAACGACAGCATATACACAGTGTTGCTGTCCAAGAAAAACACGTCAAAAGTAATATCAGTCGCCAATGGAAACTTCTCAAAAGAACGCTCATGTCAGAAAGATCTCCTTGGGCAAGCAGGTGGGATGGTGTCATTTCATGTCAAGTTACAGTTCCATTTTCCC
The DNA here is from genome assembly GCF_036669925.1 of Montipora capricornis. NCBI lineage: Eukaryota > Metazoa > Cnidaria > Anthozoa > Scleractinia > Acroporidae > Montipora > Montipora capricornis. The sequence goes on from NC_090887.1 coordinate 5,534,646, forward strand.
TTGAAACCAGTCTTTTATCCAAACCAAGGAAAAGCCAAATCTATTTTGTACTTTCAAGATTCGTTTATAGACATCTCCACAAAAAATTAAAAAATTAAATTCTTCACTGAAACTTTCAAGAATCCCAACTGGCGGGATGCAAACCAGTTGTGCAGTCAAGAAGTTGAATTTGAAGTTGAGTTGTTTTTCACATTTTGGGCAACATTTGGGGCAGGTCACAAGTCAGAGGTCATTGTTTTACCAATAAA
>NC_090887.1:5537393-5572393 GCF_036669925.1 Montipora capricornis
GGAACCTGGGAGTCCGCCGGGAACAGGTGCAAAGGAAAGAGTGCGCGCTATATCGGAAACGGAAAAATCACTTTTAGGTAAATTCTATACATGAATATAAAATGAACGTTCAAATTTGGTCCCAAGAAGTTTAAAAGAGAACCAAACGTTTCGAGGGTACTCTCTCTTTTAAACTTCTTGGGCGCAAATTTTAACTTTCATTTTATATTCATTCGTATTATTGCGCAGCACAGTACAGCTGCACGGTACTTTGCATGAACATCAAAAGGTGTCGTTTCAGGCCTAAGAACTTCATGTATTACTTTTTGTTTAGAGTTCTGATTGAGCTCATGGTTATAGGTCACTTTGTGACGCCTACACCAAGTATGTGGCTGTATCAGACAAGCCTCTATGGAAGTACGGTAGACAAATGAGAGAAAATTATACTCGCACATATCTGGACAGTTTAAGCAATTGTCTCTTGTAGAGAGCTGAAAAATTCAGATGTCTTCAACAGGATTCGAACCCATGACCTCTACCAACTGAGCTATGAAGTCACTCAAAGGAATGAAGGGGGTAGTTTCTAAAGAAACTGTGGTGCTGCGTTGGTGGGGAAGTAGTATACAAAAATTTTTATCATCAGAGTTGATAATGTAAATTGGCCACCGTACGGAGATTCTAAAAGCTGACGTATCAAGCGTTAGCCCTTCGTCAGAGCGAATCGCGAATGAAGTCAGTCAGTTAAGAGCAGGTGTCTAGAAGTAATGTCATTGTAATTTAATTAATCATTAATTAATTATTAATTAAGTATTATTGTGAATACATATAATTAACTGATAATTAATGCTAACAACAGCAAATGCGCAGCTGTTTTAGCTACTTCCTATATGTTTTTACTTGTGTTGTAATTGTTGTATTTGTGACGAAATAAAGGAAAAAAAAAAAAAAAAAAAAAAAAAAAAAAAAAAAAAAAAAAACAAGGTGTCTAGAAGAGACAATTTCTTAAATTCTCTATGCAGGTAATTGCGAGGATCACTTCTCTCTTTCGTCTACAATCGGCACTTCGAATACATACCGTTATGTCAGTCAATGCAAATAGTCTTGTTCAGATGCATTGGCTAATTCTTGTGTCATATTGTGCAAACTTGAACACTCAAAAAGATAGTTTAAGATTGACATGGTGTAATTGTTGATGCAAAGAGGGTTGTTCTTTCTTAATATGAATAGCCTTTTTTATCTTGAAAACTGGTGGAGGCATGATCTAAAACACGAAAGCAATCAGCTGAACACGAGGCATGACAATGTTCAGAGTTCTGCAGATATTTGAAAATGTGAGAAGCCCTATCACCTTCAGAGAGAGCAACCCTTTTTGAATCAACAATTACATTATGTCAATCTTAAACTATCTTTTTGATTCCCACATTTTCATGCTATACTTCATTCCGTTGTTACTATTTTTCATAATAGCACTTTCTATTTATTATAAATTCACCTTCCATAGCTTTGTATTCTGACTAATTGAGCATGGCAGAAGTTTCTGTCGAAACATGTTTTATACACTCTAAGGTTTCGTCGTTTTCTTCAAATTATTTCGATATTTCTGATTGGTTTAGTCTTGAATAATTCTATCCAGTCGACGACCTGGCGTTATTCCTTCTGTAATATAAACTTCTCGCCCAATAAAAGAACGTTTTTGACGATTGACGTCACGCCACGTGATGGTAGTTATGTACTTTTTAAAAAGTTCAAAACACAATTTTAAGACATCAAGAAGTATTTTGAAGGTTATATAAAATAATTTAAATTTGGCTTTCTTGTGAACTGCATGAAGAAAAGGTTCCAGGGATAATTCCAGGTTTGTTTTTCCTCAGGTGAAAATTGTGAGCTGATAACATTGATGGACATTGTGCCAGGAAAATTTGAAGTCACCACTACGCATGTCTACTTTTATGCAGACGATGAAACCGCTGGCCGAGATTTCCAGTGGCCACTTAGTGAGTTGAGAGAAGTTCATTTGAGGCGTCACAACCTAAGGAGAAGTGCTTTGGAGTTTTTCTTAGTTGATCAGACAAACTACTTTTTAAACTTCGACAAAGAGGTAGGTATCTTTTTGGTGTGAGATAGTGAAAAAACTGAAGGCTCCATGTAGCCCCTACTGTGTCCGCTTTTCCGGTTTTGACTTAGATCATATTCGTGCAAGAAACTCAAAAAAAGCCCGCTCTTTTGCGGTTATGGCGCAAACGATCGTTACAATTCAAAAGACATTGAATATATTGATCAAGAGCAACACTTCGTCTCTTTTTTTGTCGACTGTTTTCCGTGAAAGTAATCGGAATAATAAACCGCCGACAAAGGTGATTATTGGCTCTGTCATATCGCATCAAATCAGGTGCCCGGTGACCCGGCGAGAAACTGTTCGGGCCCGAAAAACCATTTGTGAAACTGCCAGCCGCTTGTTTTGGAAAGACGATATTTTTACATGTTTTCAAGGTGACAAAAGGCAAAATGACTGTGTCCGTTCTTGAGATACAGAGGGAATTGTGACACCTGAAAGTAGCCCGTAAAGTTTCGGGACTTTCGAGAAACGGGCCCCTGGTCGGAGTTTGTAGTCCGATCCTCAACCCGCTTCCATTTTTTCTGGCCAACTGGGTTGTTCTATGTGTTCAGATACGTGCGTCTCAAATGAGTTGGTCAGGAAAAGCAAGGGTCCAGGAGGGGTAAAGAAGGACGTTTTTATCCCCAAGCTATATTCTATATATATAGATTACTTCATGGTTGGCTCGTTTGTACGATTTTTATTCACAAGTTGTGAAGGATCGCGTAAACGAACGAGTGAGCGAAGCGAACGAGTGAGTTTAACGATCCTTCACAACGAGTGAGTAATAAAAATTGTACAAACGAGCCAACCATGAAGTAATTTGTTTATTATATAAGTACAGAGATCATAAAGTTACCAAACCATAAAGTTATCAAACCACCGATCGTGAACAAAAGTCCTAAACAAATAGCAAAATATTTTTGAAATAAAAGAAATCTTTACCTTCCATACCTCGCTTGAGCACTTTTAAAACTTTTTAAAATCTTCTGAAGTATTTTTGTGGAGAAAACTAAGCAATACAAGATCAAAAACTTTGAAAACCATACACCAGTCGGCCGCCATGTTTACAAATCTGTGCACAGGCCACCCGCGCCAAAGTTCGACATCATATTAGCCAATCAAAAGGTTGATACGACAATTTTCCACTAGTGAAAATAACGATATAGCCAATCAGAGCGTCGATACGTTGTTTTTCATTAGTGAAAAAAATCGTATGACCAATCAGCTGGCTTCTCTAGCGCAAAGAGACTATTTTTATCTCGATCCTTTTTGGAGTGTAAATCTCGGTACGTATATAATAAATAGCTATATAGCACAACTTATTCTAAAGTCCATGAAAAAGCAGTGATAGATATGGAACAAGCCTTCACTGTTACTCGCAGTATTCTGAAGAGACCATTATTTTTTCTTTTAGACTCGCAACAAAGTCTACAGAAAAATCATGTCCCTTCGACCGCGTAACTTGTACTACATAGGCGCCAGGTCCCCTGCGTACCTTCTCAAGACTTCAGGGCTCACCGACAAATGGGTACACAGAGACATCTCAAATTTCGAGTACCTTATGCAACTCAACACCATCTCTGGAAGGACTTACAATGACCTGAGTCAGTATCCAGTGTTCCCTTGGATCCTAGTAGACTATACCTCAGAGGAGCTACGTTTAGATGATCCTGCAGTGTATAGGGATCTTTCCAAGCCTATTGGAGCACTGAACCCCGATAGAGTGGACACTATACGAGACAGGTAATATTTGCTTTATCACCATTAGAGTGTTTTCTTTCTTCTCACACTTTCTGCAAAGAAATCACCTCTCCGAAGAGCTAAGTTTCTTTCTTTGTCGGCTGAGTCCGCCACAACCTTGTTCTAAGTGTGTGTCTCTTGTTCCAATTCCGTCCTTATTCCACAGGAAACCCTTGGAACAAAATTGCGTCTGACAAGGACGAGACTTCGATGCATTAAAATTCACTATAAAACACAAGGCATCGGTTTGAGGCTTTCGGGAATAAACTAATGCAAATTATTATTTTGTTCCCTTGAGCCTCGAATTTGTATTAGCTGTTTTAACGTGATTTTTTTAGTATATCGACTCCGTTTAAAATACCTTTTCATACTGCATAATTATAACTGCACTAGCCCTGAACGTTGAATGGTCACCCTTGAAAAGCTTTTTAAGTCTGTACTGTCAATCACAAGTACTTTTCTTTAATTTTTTTAATTCCTTATATCTCTTTCCCACAGATACAATACTTTTGTGGATCCCAGCGGACTGATCGCGAAATTTCACTACGGATCTCATTACTCCAGCTCAGCTGGTGTCCTTTTCTATTTGTTACGCGTGGAACCATTTACCACACTTCATATTAAACTACAGAGTGGTCGATTTGATTGTGCTGATAGACAGTTTCACAATGTCCCCGCTACATGGGATTCCGTCTACTCCAAAGGAGCTGATGTCAAAGAACTCATCCCTGAGTTTTTTTATTTTCCCGATTTCTTGGTCAACTCCAACAGGTGCGTTGATATCGCATTGGTTTCATTTCATGAGTGGCTGTGGAATTGTTGCGTCTCTTATGCCCAGAAATGCAGGTCATAGGTCATTTCGGAGTTCATGTCTGCCTCCTCTTCAAAGCGAGTCTAAGTGCAAAGTTTTTCGTATGAAAATTAGTTTTTATTCATATGTAAAGTAGAACTAATCACCATCACGAAAACTTTGCACTTAGACTCGCTTTGAAGAGGAGGCAGACATGAACTCGAAGATGGCCTACAGATGGTTTTCACGTGACGTCACAGCGGCCATTTTGATGTACTAGAACAATAGACATCCTCTCCCTTGGGGACTGAACTCTATTTTTGTGCAAATTCTCCGCAAATATTTTCTATTGTTTTGTACACCAAAAATGGCCGTCAAGTCACTTGAGTGAAAACCATCTATTAGATTCAAGCCCAATTTTGATATCCAACAAGAAGTGTCCCTTAAATTCTAAGCATTTCCTATCAATTTCTATCAACAAGGTAAGTGTATGAGATAGCGTTGTTTTTTGGTGATGTCATCCATGGTAAGATCTTTATGTAGGCTGTAGCCAAATGGGCTTTCCAAAACTTTCCAACATACCGAGATCACGACACTTGGGACGAAAAGCGCCTGGATTGCTTAACCCCCACAAGTTACTGAAGACATCGGCTTATCGGCTTGTCGTTCATAACCATTAGCACTCTCATTTGAAAACATCTGCGGATTAGATGAAATAAAAATGTTTCAATTTAAGATCTCTGCACGTAGTTCTGTATTCTGCTATACTCTATCATCTGAATGAAAACGTGGTGCTGTACACTTTCAGCTGAGCTAATGAGGCAATCACCACACAGTTTCACATGAACTGAATTTGAAATGTCAACGTGTTACAGTTAATGCACTTCGTCTTCAGCTGACTCTATCTTGAGAGCTGGGGCAGTCTCGAGCGTAAGTCCTTCTTTTTCCGCCGCTGAGAAAGCATACAACTGCAAAAGCGGTTCAAAAAGGAAAATAGCCAATGAGATAAGACCCGAAAATGGTGAATTTTACCGCGGTATAGCACTTGACTGGACGGACAAAACATCCTTTATAGCGCTGGAAAAAATTCATCCCTAAAAAATACCAAATCCAGGCTGTCATCGGAGACAGCTATCGGGGTTAAGTGGGAAAAACTGCCACTTGATGTCAAAAGTGGATAATATTCCACTGTAAAATATTTCAGCCTCGCAAAAGTACTTTATTCCGCGACCGCTTTTCAAAGGTGAGGAAACTTGCGATCATACAACAGGTGTCATGCGCGAAAACATGACTGCAAAGGGCAGTTACGTCTGTTCAGGATATTCCATAATTATTTTTCTTTTTTTAGGTTTGATCTCGGTCACCTCCAACGTGGACAACCAGTGGATGACGTCATTCTACCTCAGTGGGCAACCTCGCCTGAAGATTTCGTACGCAAGCACAGACAAGCGTTAGAATCAGATTATGTGTCAGCACATCTACACGAATGGATTGACTTGATATTTGGTTACAAACAGAAAGGACCGGAAGCCGAAAAGGCCTTGAATGTATTCTATTATTGTACTTATGAAGGTAAAATACAATCATTATCATCATGTTTATTTAAGTGTCCACTGCATTTAGTGTCACCCAACTAGTGGACTAATGCATTTTAATTGGCTACGCTACCTGGAGGACTATTAGTAATAGTCCTCGAGTAGCGAAAAGCGTGACGCTTTCTTTCGTTTTATTCCCAAAGAAATCTTTCTTCAACTTGCATTTGCTAACTTTATTATTGCCTTTTCAGTCCGTTTAGTTGGGTGATACTAAAACAATTAGACCCTTCGCCCTCAAGGGCCACGGGCTTCGCCTCATGGGCTTTTGATCCGTAGCCCGCAAGGCCGGCTACGGGTCTAATTGTTAATTAGCACTGGGGCACTAATTGGGGACCCTGTGCAGAAAACAAATCAAAACAACTCAACTTACCGGTATAGAGCGGTTTTCAAATGAGGGTCGTAAAACCAAAACCAAAGTAATTACTTTGGCCAATCAAAAAGGACGGAGACAATCCAGTAAACCAATCAAAACTCGAAGTAATTACACGTAGCCGTCTCAAAGCGCGGGAAAATGTGCACGCGCGAGTCACGATTGGTTTTGGTTTCTCTTCTGATTGGTTGAAAAAGTGTTGCGAGAACTTTCAAACCAATCACTGAGTGAAGTAATGCAAAGCCAATGCTATTCGCTAATTACTTTCGACACTCAATTGAAAACCGCCCTATTTTTGTCTCTGGTTTTGATTGGTCAAACCTTAAGTACTGCGCTAAATTTGAGCCGTTTACGACACTCTATTTGAATGTATCCGTTGTCTTTCAGGTGCTGTGGATCTCGATGCTATCACAGACCCTGCTGAGCGAGAAGCTACAGAGGGAATGATCAACAACTTTGGCCAGACTCCGACCCAGCTTCTTACACAACCTCATCCACAGCGCATGACCGCAGAAGAGGCTGCGCACAAATTTAAAGCTATAAAGAGCGCAGGCACAAGCAAAACTTTAGAAACTGTGTTCGAGAACTTGGAGAAATTGAAGCCTTATTTCGTTAACGTAAGTTTTAATAAAAAGCGTCGATTCTTAGAGCTCCCTTTACGATTAGATGGAGCGAATATATAATACTCGCGGACATTTTGCTCATTGCTGGTATTTTTACTACGCAACTCGCAAAATATCAACGCGTATTATATGTTAAACCATCGAATAAGATGTATATATTTGAAGAGACAATTGCTTAAATTGTCCAAATGAATCCCCCTTTCATTTAATTCATATTGTAAGCTCCTCCGTAAAACGCAGTCACATTTATTAGTGTTTATCTTGATATTTTGGGCATTTTTGACATTTTTTTGTTGTCCAAGGGCCAATTTCATGACTTTTCTCACAAATACTTTTTTTCGAAATATTAAGTTAACAGAGGCACGATATCTGCAACAAATTCGCGAGAAAGCTTCAAAACATATAACAGCGCCTTGACCTCTTTCCTTTTGCTGTATTTGATTTTCAGGTGTCAGACTCGGCTGATGCTCTTGTATTTGTTGCGGTCTCTAAACTCTATACCAGATCTCTCATTTATTCAGGCATGCCAGAGCACATGATCACCATCAGCCAGAATGGAATTCTAGGAGTACACAACTGGTTACCGTATTCCAAGACAAAAGCGAATCCTTTCACCTTTGAGCTTGATCCATCTCTATCATCAAACAAGTAAGACAAGGCTGGATTGCTAGAGGTAGTGCAGCCAGTGGTTAGGGTGTTTGTTTTGAGATCCCGTGGGATCGCGGGTTAATTCGCGGGTTCAAGACCCGTTCTGATCATTTGTTCAACTTCTCAGCTGCACTTGTAAATAGCCAACTGGTTTGCCTCCGGCCAGTTGGGATTCTGAACAGCTGTTGTTGTTCTGTTCTGTCATTTCGTTGATTGTGTTTCACTGGCCCTGAAAATACATCCCAAACATGTATTCGGCGATTCAAACATTCAATTTAGCTATTCATAGCTTCAGTTTGGAAATTCACCAAATTCAACAATTCAAACATTCATTTCGGTAATTCGTACCTTCAGTTCAATTCAATATTTGAAGTTTCGAATTGGAAGTTTAAATGGCGTGCATGTTTGAGTTTTGAAGGTTTGGATTGAAGAACCGTGAAGGTTTGAATTCCCGAACTGAACGTTAGAATTTCCGAACTGAGGGTTTGAATTTTCAAAGCGAATGTTTGAATTGCTGAATTGAACGTTTGAATTGCATGTTTGAAGTTTGACACCTAAGAACGCGCCATATACTGTACACCTTATTCCAAAATGGCCGCTGATTTATGCGGATACAAATTGGCCCTTGTTGCCTCGTTCAAGATAAAATATTCTTTTGAATTTTAAGCTTAAGAACGAGGCATCAAGGGCTTATTTGAATAAAAACAAAAGAATATTTAAATGGAGGCCATTTTGGAATAAGGTGTATGAAAAGCCCCTGTGGAGAGTGGGCAATCCAAGTTTGTATTGTACTGCATTGTCAAAATATATGGATGTCAGTGTTTTCAATTTGCATTGAAATGTGTTTCTTGAGGGGAAGAAAGAAGAACCTGCGGAGGTCGCAGATGTGCGTTACCGTTTACCTTTTCGCACCATTTGGTTTGGCTTTTTGGTTTTTTTTGCTTTCAAAAAATTGCGGCTTCTGGACAAGTCATCTTGACATTTGTGGACGCCGATGTAATTTCTCTATTTGAAATGAAACCGAATAGGCCATTTCCGAGTTCATGTCTGCCTCCTCCTCAAAGCGAGTCTAAGTGCAAAGTTTTTGTGATGGTAATTAGTTCTACTTTACATATGAATGAAAACTAATTTTCATAACAAAAACTTCGCACTTACACTCGCTTTGAAGAGGAGGCAGACATGAACTCGGAAATGGCCTATTAAGTGCACCTAACCAAAAGCATTTGGGGAGCAGGACTGGCGAAGAGGCGAGAACACTGGCTTTCACCAATGTGTCCTGGGTACGATTTCCTCGTCTCGGGGTCATAAATGGGTTTACTTTGTTGGTTCTATACTCTGCTTCGAGAGGTTTTTTCTCCGGGTACTCCGGTTTCCCCGTTCCTCTCAAAAACCGTTTGATTTCAGTTGATCTGAGTTCAATTTGATTTGATTTTTTCTGCTTTGATTGGTGCACCAGCGCTGAAAGACGTGACAAGTAACTAAAGTTCTTTGTTATACAGGCAAACTGGTGCGAGATGAAAAGGAGAATTCTGATTGGTTCTCTTAGCGGTCTGAATTTTACAATACGGACCCCTAAGACGGACTGGTCGCGAAGCAGCGTATGTAGATTGCCAAACTGTTCACATTTTATGTTTCTGTTTCCTCGGACATAAAGAAAAATGAGAGAAATGTCTGAGTTTCAGTACGAATCTTACTTTCCTGAACCGTTAACAGAAGACGGCGAAGAGGGAAGACTCGAGGAATAGAAAACCCTGCGCAAGAGAGCCATTCTTATTAAAACCCTATTGAACGAGGTTGTTCGGTCCGTACTGGGAAAATATTGGTCTCGTTCCTTTTTTGCAAGTTTATGGACCTCGCCTTTCAGGCTCGGTCCATAAACTTGCAAAAAATGGAACTCGACCAATATTTTCCCAGTGCAGACCTCGAGCTCACGCTAGTTCAACATCTCTGTTTTTTTGACATGGCAAACTGTTTTATTTGCTTCCGCTACAGGTTACGTCGTTGTATCGCTGGCCCATTTATCATTGACTTGGAAATCTCTTCGCGCTTGTTTGTCGTTACCCATGATGCTAAGATGATTATTACCGCTGGCCACTGGGACAACAGTTTCCGAGTCTTCAACACCAGGGGAAGGTTACTTTACCGGATTGTGGCTCACACAGGTGAAACGCAATTTTGTCAAGCTATGTAAAGCCTAACTTAGCCGCTTTTTAGGGTAAATAGGTTAAAGGGGCTATGTCACGCAAAAGTCATTACACCCAAAAAGTAGAATGAAATGTTGCAATAACCACTTGGTTTAAAAATAGACACTATTCTGACTCTGATAGGGACTTGGCCAATTTGGGTAAATCTTACTCTTGTCTTTCAAGCCAACTGAAAGGTGGTCTTTTTGTGTTCGCAATAAGCCGATTAGAAGTTTTAAGCGGTAGTAATTTTGTCCCGTAATTTTATGTAATTTTTGGCAGCGTCTTTTTGAAGGGGCTCAAGTTTTGTTCTGTTCCGGCCCAAGAATTCATAGAGAGAGTTAACAAAACGCTTGCTGTTTTCTCAACCACATTAACAGGACCTTTTTGCCCTGGTGTGACAATAATTTCTTATCGTTACAGGTGGCATAGACCGAATGCATAAATGGTGGCCAAAAATGTATTCTTCTGTTTATGTGGTAATTAGACTGACTAGCCTCGCTCTCAAGCAACAATTCTTTTGTATTTTGGCCATGCAAACGATGCTAGTGAGTCTAATTAGTACATAAACAAAAGAATATTTCTTTGGCCGCCATTTATGCATTCGGTCTTTAAAATGTCACCTTGTTGTGAAACATTATTGTATTCGCAGACGTTGTAACCTGTCTGTCATTGGATGACGATGGTCATCACCTGATCACTGGATCACGTGACAGCACATGCCGCTTATGGGGAATCACTCACCAGGGAGGAGTGGCTCAAGAGCTGATACGCACGCCGCTGCAGACCTTATATGGTCACGACAAGCCAATCACATGTGTTGCAATGAGTTGGGAGCTCGATATGGCGGTCAGTGGGTCTCAGGTGGGAATTTGGAAGGAGATTCAAACAATCGTTCTTTCCTTATTATTGCCCTTCCATGCCATCTGTCCATTTTTTTAGTCGGTCCTTAAAACGTAAAGTGTAACTTTATAAATAAGAATTTCCTTCAGTTTTAGTTTTTCATTTACCAGCCAACGTTTTTAACTACAGCTGACATTTTCTTCCTTTACTAGGACGGCACTTGTATCATATACACTGCACGGAAAGGCGAATATGTCATCACTCTAAGACCCATGGGAATGGAACTCATTAAACATCCGAGTCTATGTCAAGTGACAAGCCTAGCGTTGTCCGAATATGGTGATATTGTAGTATTCTGCAGAGACCAATCTAACGGAGTTCTATGTAGATATTCAATCAATGGCAAACTTCTGTCCAAGGACTTAAAATTAAAAGAGAGCATCGTAGATATGTTTGTTTTCAATGAATTCCTTGTTAGTGGAGGTGTTCATGGGCGACTGGAAATCCGTACATTGCAATGGTATGATATCATTTCTCTTTTAAGTGCCACTGCGTTCTGAAAATTATCTTTTGTCAACACATTTTGAGTCTGGAGTGTTTCCACTGCTGACATTTTAAGACTCAAGGCGGATTTAGGATACCCGCCGATAAGTTTTGAATGTGGAAAATGACGAACCTAAAATTTGCACTCTTGGCGAGCAGTGTTCGCTTAGCATTTTGCCAGTCATGTGTGTGCCGTCAAAGTGAAGAAGAAGGAGGATTTATTTTTTCTTATTTAAGGTGCACTTCGATGGACTCGCCCATTCGATGCACTCTGGACTCACCTATTTGACGAAGACAGTCACATAAACCAATCAGAGCTCAAAATAAGTACATTTAGTCGCCGCTTGGCGCCGAAAAATCACAACTGGTTTTCTTTCTGATTGGCTTAAAAATGTAGAGAGAATATTTTGGCCAATCAAAACCCCTTAATCATTTATACCAAAACAATAGTAGGATCGTTTTTGATGCCAGTGTAGCAGACTTAACAAATCGAAAGTGGTTCAGCGTTGTCTCTACTGTTATCGACAGCGATATTCGTCATCACAGTGGTCAAAATCTTGTGGACTCACGAGGCGGAGCAATATTCAACGCCAAAGAAAGTTTTATTTCAGAGCGTGACCAAAATCATGACACGAAGAAAGAGCAAGCGTTGCCTATCTTCCTGCAATATGATTGGTTTATTTCCCAAAATGGGCGTTCCTGATTGGCTATTACATTGCGTGACAAATTGACGCGAGCATGACGTGTACAGCGTTGTCTAGACTCTTATCGACAACGGAAAATTAGCCAATCAGATGGCGAGATTACAAGCAATTGTGGTAAAAATTGTAATGAATATTGGTTTATTGGTTTCTGGATCTCTCATCGTCTCGTTTTGGTTGCAGTTTTCAGGTGGTTTTAAAGATGAATCTGGTAGTTCCCATCCGCTCCGTCTCGCTGGCGAGAGACAGCACCCATCTCTTTGTTTGTCTTCAAGACGGAAAGCTTATTGTTATAACTGTGGACAACTCGTGACGTTAGCACATCTTTGAAAGTCATGTAACCTTTAATTGGATATTTAGTGACTTCAGTTGAATAGACCTCTTCAGCTTGTACGCTTGGTTTGTCAGACCACGTGATGTTCTCAAGGGAGTTATTTCTTTTGTTTTTTCGTTGATAAGCATATGCATCAGACCACATTTGAAAGAAACTGTTCTCTGGAGTAACAACACGTGGTCTGAAATTGGAAAACAAAATGTACAAGCTAAAGAGGTCTATTCTGAGAGAGTGTGAATAAGTATATATAAGTGCTACTGAGACCGAAAAACAATTCTACTTTTTCTTTGGATTTCAAAACAGTGTTAACTTAATACTAAGTGACACAAGTTCTGATTTTAAAGAAACCTGTTTATTTCAACTGGAATTTTGCTATTTATTGGTCCGCCATTACTAACTTTAGAATCTTGAGAGAGCTGGCTCGAGCTAGAGGAGAAAATGAGGTCAAAGACTCACTGGTTTAAGAATGCAATGCGCGTGTACGCGGCTGAAATTTCTGCGGAAAATTTGGCGATTTCGACACGAAGTCTTAAATTCGCATTTTCTCCGAAATAAAAATACACGACTTAAAAAACTGTACAGTACATTTAGAGACATAATAGGCTACATCTGGACAAAATTTGAGCAAAATCCGTTTTTGGGCTATGGCCGCGAAATTTCGAAAATGATAGATTTTTACTTACATGCACTCTTAAGCATGCGCGTTTTTGAAACGCGGACGGCATCCGGAAGTGTGCTTTTTTCCCTTTTAACTTGTTTTTGCACAACCACATTTACATTGCTGAGTATCTTTTCTTTATTAGAGATGATTAGTATAAAGAGCTGGAGAGACACCACTGTTCTGGCACGCGAAATGTTCTCTTCCGGTTGCCGTCAGCGTCTCAAAAACGCGCGTGCTTAAGCTCTGTATTGGCACGTTTGCCACCCAACAGCTTGTCAGTTTTTAATGGCTTACGACTGTCTCGTTATCAAAGCTAAAACGCTTTAAATTGGAAATTTAACCAAGTTCAACAAGTTTTCTACCTTTTGAAGTCAATCGTGAAAATGGCATGATGCCTTCGAATATTAATGAAACAAAATGTAAAGGCGTTTCCCTTATTTTCAAGGAATTGCGAAAACCAAAAGGACTTTGAACGCGGATTTATCAAGCACCGACCGAATATTAGATAGAGCGAGTTTCAATCGAGTGTCTTAAAACCAAAACCAAAGTAATGACTTTGGCCAATCAAAACTCGAAGTAATTACACGTAGCCGACACAAAGCGCGGGAAAATGTGCACGCGCGAGCCACGATTGGTTTTGGTTTCACTTCTGATTCGTTGAAGAAATGGCGCGAGAACTTTGAATCAATCACTGAGTGAGGTAAATGCAAAACCAAAGTAATCCGCTAATTGACTTGCTTTAAAGGCACAGCTTGTTCGCAGCAAGCGATTCTTTTTTTTCTACGCTCATGCTGTTGGTTGGATTGAAAAGGTAGAGGAGATCTTTTACGATGTCGCTTTTTTTTCGAAGACTGTGTAACAACCTTATCGCGAAATTATGTCTATATTTCATTTTTTAGGAGGGTTGTCTTTGAAAATAGGAGTAAGTGTTTTCATACGAGAAAAAAAGTCATGTGAATCGAATTTTGAATGCAAGTATTTATTCTGTTATTCTTGCTTAATAAACCGAGAGTATTTTCATATATCCGTGTACATACAATTAAGATGAAATATTTTGGGGAAAAAATGTGTCGCTGCAACTTCGCGGAATCACTCCCAAAAAAAAAAAAAGAAAATTAACTTCAAGTCCGCAATTGCACTGCGCTTTTAAATCTCAAAAGGTTCAGTGACCCACCAGTAACGCAACATGAATTTGCCTCGAATCCATGGTGCGTTAGCAGTCCCACATAAACACCAATTTGATTTGCTTTAAGGAAACATGTCCGGCCAATCACCGTTAACAACACAACTCGCGTGGCAAATTTTTTCGCGCCCTTGATACAACATACATATTTTACTTCCACCAAATCAATCTATTCTGCAATTGGCCAATTATAAGACCCGCCGTCATTAGCGAAAAAGCAGCCATAATGATTGCTATTGGTTAGATCCTTCATCACGTCACACTCCACCGCCACTCCTGTCCACGGGTATCTGTTCTGTCAAATGCTTGTGATGACGATCGATAATCACCGCGAAACGGTTGTTGGCGACGGCTCCAGTTTTTAATGCGCTCATCAACTGCAAGAAAACAACTTGGTTTGTTAAAAGCGCCCATCTTCTACAGTCGAACCTCTCCTCTGCCAGAGAGTAACTCGCGCAAGCGATCGCCAAACTGGCGGTCAGGAAATTTTTGCTTAAACTGTTGGATTTATGAAAACCTGTAAGCAGACGTGACACATTTTGCAAGAGGAAACGACACTTCTGCTGAAACTGAGACCTCTAAAATGACCTCAATTGAGCTGGCAAAACAAGGGAAACTAAAACATTCAAGACGTGCCCTCTTCACTAAAAAAACTGTAAATTTGCTGCCTTGTAAAAGGTGATTTTGAATTTTGCTAGTTACGCCGTCTTGGCTGAGGATGGGAGCTCCGTAGAGAAAGGCGGTACACGATGGTTTTTCAAATGAAAGCTACTGAGCTGTACTTTCTTATCATTCCCTTCCAAAACTCATGCGGTTTTAAACAAAAGAAAATGTGCCGGCAGGCTCAACTCCAATAAGGACCATTCAAATGAAAGCTACCGAGCAGTGCTCAAGACGTACCTGTAGAAACTCATCCATCTCAACGCAGGAATTTCTATTTGTATCCACCTCAGCTATCAGCTCATGCAGTTGCTTATCCGAAACTTCTTCTCCCATCTCCTTCAACATATTTTTCAAGTCCAAGGAGTTTAGACATCCTCGCTTGGATTTGTTCACTTTGTGGAATTTCTTCTCGTACTCTTTTATCTCCTCGTCGCTGAAATTCACCTCCACGCGTCGAACGTGTTCCTGTACGTCCAGTCCCATTGCACCAAGAAACTCTTGCGCGTCTTTGATTTCAGCCTGGCAATGATTAAGAAGAGGCAAAGCTCACCATTGGAGAATTTTTACTGACAGTGTTGACAATTAAAGAGTTTTAAACAGGATGCTTTCAATAAGCTGGAGAGTGTTTCCCAAGTATGGTTAAATATGCGACGTCCAATAGGATAAGTGGTAGAAGTAGACGTGGTCGTAGTGTTGCTAGTCGTGGTCGTCGACGTCTTCGTTGTCGTCGTGTCGTCGTCGCCAAAAGTCCGTTTGACCTCCCACACGATAGTCGATAGTCAAGAAAAGTTATGATTTTCATGTGACAGGGCCGCGCACAACAAGCTCACGCGAACACACTTAGGTAATCTACAATCGATTATTTTCATTTTCCATACGATTGCAAGTTCACCATACTTTAAGGCTAAGAAATCAAGCTATTATCGACTATTATGCACCGTTTGCCCAAAACATAACTTGTACAGATTAACTACCCCTGAAAAAGAAATTTTCGAGGAAAATTTTCGTCCATGTATGAAATTTCCCCAATTCTTTACCTGTTGTTTGGCTTTTGACCAGCTAAGTTCTTTGCCCATAATGTCGGCAATCTTTGGAATGGCATCGGCGGCAGCCTGTGCATTCAAAAACGCAAGACGCGTTCTCCGCGCAAGGAAATCCACGATGGTGCAGGCATATTCCTGTACACTATACCGCACTTCCGCCTCAATGTACGGAAACTGTTCCAACAGACGTTTGCCAATGACTGGCCACCGACTTCCGGTTATGTTGGCCAGTTTGGCTACTTCCGGTGCCTTGTTCCCGTATGTGCGAGCGAGGTGTTTGGCAACCTTTAGCATGAATATTGAAAAGGGAGAAGGTGTTTCTATTAATTGAGTTGACAAGGTAAATTAATTCACTACTTGGGAGTATTTTGGAAACGTCCATGTCAACTGTGCTCACCGTCGGCAATAAGGGTGCCAGTCTGCTGAGAGGAAGATCTTGGGTTCGACTCTCATTTTGATCAACAGCTAGTCACGGCGGCTTTTCAGTTTTTCAATCCAAAATGGCTTTTACTTAAAAATGACAAGCCACGGTGAAGATAACAAATAAATTCTAACAGGATGATCTATCCATATCAAAATTTTTGCGATTTTAAAAACAATCTCATCCCACTTTGAAAGTGTTGCCCAACGTTTTAAAATTCCATTCTATTTGCACTCTTTTCATTCTTAGGCGGCTAAAAGTACCGTCAGTACATTTGTATGATGCTTGGTAACGAAACTTTTGCGTTATTTTGTCCTCTCCACCGATGCATAAGCGTCTTTAAGTTCTCAGTGTAACAACAAAAGAAGAGTGATTGGAGGTGACCAAAATTGTCATGGCAACAAAACACATTTCTCTGTAACGCACGCTGCACCTAAAAATTGCCAACCAACCTCAACTTCCAAGCCAAAATCCTGCACCAGTCGAATAAAATAATTAGGTGTATACCCCTCTCCTCCCTCAAGGAAAAGTCCATCGGTTTGGCATTCCTTCGACGGTTTGAGCCCGCGAGCTTTAATAGCAGCTTCCATAGTGTCTGCAGCCATAGAGCGGTAAGTTGTCCACTTCCCTCCAGCAATCGTCACCAGGCCACTTTTGCTGACCAGTATGAGGTGATTACGCGCGATCGAGGCTGTATTTTTGGAGTTTGGGTCAATGACCAAAGGTCTGATACCACTCCATGCTGCTAATACATCACCTCGCCGAACTGTAAGGAAAACGAGACATCGGAGACCGAGTACAGAAATTCAATAGGCCAGTTTCGTATTCTAACGGTTGGTTTGGATCGAGCATGAAATGGAGGCTAATGCAGGGGTTTCTTTCACATAAAAATTATTTTCCCCGCATTAGCCTCCATTTCATGCTAGACCCAGTCTAACCGTGAGAATACGAAACTGGCCTATTCGCTTGATAGCGGACGCAATGTTTTTGAAGAGGAAGAAGTTCAATTCTCGTCACAGAGCTCTTTGGCCAGGGAGTAATGCCTTCGCCAAAGAGCAATTTGTTTTTATTATCAAGGGCATGGAAAGCTATCTGCAGAGATCTCCGGTTAAAAACAAGCTTGTAAACTTAAAAGAACAACTAGCCTCAATCAACCTTTTTTGCAGGCTTACTTGGATCAGTTCAGTTGTAATCCATCTTAGGTGTGGTACAAGTAGCTTAACAGCGACCGGGAACGGCACTTGACCATCCCACAGGGAATTTAAAAATCACAAACTTATTAATATAATAATAGCTGTAAGGGGAAAGAGGGTGGAAGGTACTAAGCACCTAAATGAAAAAGAAACCAGTTTTAAGAACTGGTCCAAGACACATAGGCCTTTACAAACTCACCATCCACATCTGCACTGAGGTAATGCTTGATTTCACTCAGTATAAATTGGATCTCAGCTTCCTTTGGCGAAGGGTTATACGACAGGTCAGTTGGGGAATCGGTTGTACCAGCTATAGTTTTGCCTGGAACAGATTAAAAAGCGATTTATCAAGGGGCTGCTCTTAGCTCAAACAAAAGAACACAAAAAGGTTTCATGAATTTGCATCTCACCTTCCCAAGGAAGAAAAAAGATGACTCGTCCATCACTGGTAGCAGGATCAAGAAGTCCCATGTCGGTTGGACTGGAAAATGAAAAGAAGCAAAAAGAAACGAATAGGAATGAAATTAGAGCGCTTTTACCATTCAACGTTGGAAACACCAAAGCGAGGTTATCTTTTCAGCTAATCCGACTGAATACTTATTATTCCATTACTACGCCATTTTACCATATTTGGTCAAGAGAAAGCGCAAAATATGACACGGTAACACACTGTAGTGTCCCGGTTTGACCGGTTTAGAATAGAGCAAATGCGAACGGAACGGGAGCCAGATAAGGAAATAGTAGCACCTTTTCGCTCGATATCCACTTTCTCCAACTACGTCGATATCGAAGAGATGACATGTTTTCAACGGTGACTCGGGGATACTCGAAAAAAATCCGAGCTTTCCTCGGAAGGAGTCGAACCTACGACCTTCCGACTATACTAGAGATACTACTTACGGGAGCTAAGCAAGTTCAGCTGATAATTGTCCCATTACGGTGCTAGGATTTAAATTGTCGAAACGGTGCACTCTCGATAGCGATTCACATTACCCTCCAATAGTTAATTCTGTTGAAATATAAGTGCTACACGGCAAACGTTTGCGAAAATGTAACCCTTCGTTGTACTTGTACATATTCATTGCCGTGACATAGACGTCTTAAATTCCCAACGACCTTCTCCCGTCTGATCTTGTAGCTCAATCGGTAGAGCAACGGTGATCGAACTCGAAGGCCGTGGGTTTAATTCCCTGGGGCCCGTTTCTCGAAAGTCCCGAAACTTTACGGGCCATCTTCGGGTGTCACAATTCCCTTTGTATTTCAAGAACGGAGAGGATTTAAGTTGTCAAACTTCACAACCATTATTTTTTTCTTTTCGTTTCCTTGAAAACATGTTAAAAGATCGGCTTTCCAAAACAAGCGGTTGACAGTTTCACAGATGGTTTTTCGGGACTTTCGAGAAACGGGCCCTTGGTCAGAGTTTTTCTCTGTCCTTGTGTGGGCCCATTTCCATTAGTAGGGCTAACGCTCACATGATTTACATGGGTGGAAAACTAGCACTTCAAATTACCCTCCAATCAAGCAACAGAGGACGTTTTCCGTGTTTCCATAGACTCATCTAAACACGAGGGGGAGTTGGGAGAATTCGAGACAGTTATGCAAACCCGAGATGCAGTCGAGGGTTTGCATAACTGTCCAGGTTACTTTTGAAACTCCTCAAGTTGCTACAGTGTAATCGTTAACTGCAATGATTGCTTTCACTTAGAATGTAGGTTTATTCTTAACACGTTGAATTTTCTTTGTTTTACATCAACTCAGACGAATTAAAGAGAAGAGCGCCAAAACGGATTCTCCGACAAAGTTAACTGCAGTGTAATAAGTTGCAACGCTTTATGGACTCCACAACAACTTTAATAATCCCACCTGGCTAGAGGGAAACCAGTTGGCTATTTACAAGTGCAGCTGGGAAGTTTACCAGGAACAAATTCAACTAGCGGGAAAGAGCAGGTCTTGAACCATAATTGTCTCAAGGCAAGGGCCCTAACCAGACTGACAGTGTTTCATGCTTCATCGGGGTATCCAAACGACTTGAACTATAATAAAAGCAATAGGCCATTTCCGAGTTGTGGCCTGCCTCGTCTTCAAGCGAGTCTAAGTGCGAAGTTTTTGTTATGGAAATTAGTTTTCATTCATATGTAAAGTATAAGTAATTACCATTACAAAAACTTCGCACTTAGACTCCCTTTGAAGAGGAGGCAGACTTGAACTCGGAAATGGCCTATTTAGGGGCCCAATTCATCTGTTTTAAGGTGTCTGGATACCCTATTATGAAGCAATCACACTTGTGCGTTGCTTATATACCTGTAGTACTCTGGCAGAACGATATGAACACCTGCACTTGGCTGACAGATATCATTTCCTGTTGAATCATCCATTTTACGTACTGCATCAGTAAATGGCCCAGTGGCATTCACCACACACTTGGCTCGCACATCAAACTCTTCACCAGTTATGGCATCACGTACATGAGCACCACAAACTACTTCATCCTCGCTACCTTCTTCTGTAACAAAGTATAAGATCGAGATTTAAAATCAATGATCATGTGGTCTACTTCTACAGGGCAAAAAGTTTTCAAAGTAATACCAACAATAGCATTTCAGTTCCCCTATAGTTCAAACTTGCAAACATTTCTTTTATTTTTGATAAAAAACATGGCCACTGATCAAATGCTATTTTCATTTTAATTTAGAACACGCCTCAAAGGAAAGGTTGTTACATAATTTATTATACATAGATCACTGCTTACCCTTTTTCTTTAGAAGCGACAACACCTCTACATGATTTGCCACAGATGCTCCTTGTCTGACAGCTGTTAATGCAATGGCAAGGTTCATCCGTGCATCATTATGCTGGCCTGAATAAAAAAGAACATATTTAAAGAAACATTTACTTAGTTATTATAGGAAATTAATGCCAATTTGAAAAATTCGTGTTTATTTAAGTCGTGTTAATTTGTGTTAACATTCACTTAATTTCAGCAACCTTAATTAATTACTCCAAATCTGTGACACACTCCACAGGCATTAATTTCCTATAATATGGTATTGTTTGCCATTAGCCATCTAGGAATGCTACACAGCGATGTCATTAGTCCTTGTAGTTTTAATTCAGTCCGATATCAAAAAACACTAACTAGGATTAGTGCCAAGTGATTGACTCAGTTGAACATTAAACTACTGAAGGAGGCCATGAGTGATTTAAAACCCTGGCCAGATTAGTTCATAATCAATGTCTTAAAATAAGTGATAAGCATTACACAGTTAACTGTTAATGTAGCAGAAGTACATTGTATCTAAGGGAAGTTTAAAAGCAAATGTCATCGCTTCACATTATTTTGGCTTGTCTGAAGGCTATTTTAAAAAGAATGACTTCTAACAAAACCCCATTAAATACTTTAATTGTTTTCTTGTGAGTGTGCCACTCAGGATACTGGAAAAATATCTGAGGGAGTTTCCATAAGTTGAACCTCCAAACATCATAACCACAATGAGGATAACAATGAAAAGGAAAGGCTTTGAATTTTATTCATTACACAAACAATCCAGTGCAGATGGATCCACACGTAAAGCTGTTAATTGACTTACCATCATAATATATAATGGCTCCACACAATTTTTCCTTTTTAAGCATAGGAAATAGCTCCAAGGCTTTCTTTTTTCCCACAACATAACTACTGCGAAGAAGTTGCCTGCCAGAAACAAGGTCGTACATCTTGATTCCTACCCAAAAATAAGGAAGCTGCCACCATCTACAAATAACAACACAATAAGATTATCACTTGTCAGGACACTCTAAAAATTCAATTACGAGAAAATACAATTCAAAAATTGCTGCTCGAGTTGCTTTATAAATGGAATGATTTAATTTTCACTGAACAGATATGTCCAGAAATGTTGCTAATTAGATTCTCACAGATTTCAATGAGAGTCACGAAGTGCCCCCTAGCCCTTGTCCCCAACTTCAACAACACTCGTGTCTCGGAATACAGGCAATTAAGTTACGTCACACCCCAAATACTGCTCAAGTATTAAAGGAAAAACAGCTGCTTAATACCCTTAGAAGCAAAAATAAATAATGCTAACCTTACATGTACCTTATTGTTGGATATAAAGTAAAGTAAAGTAAAGTAACCATATTTAGCGTCGATAACTCGTAACAGTAATTCAACTGACAAACCTGAGGTCGACGGTGCACTCATTTTACTCCCCCCTCTCCATCAGTGCTCCGTTTTACGGGCATTTAAAGCTACTTAGCTACATGGAAAGGAAAGAAGTTGAAACGAGGATGCGAGATCCGGGAATCAAACTCAGAACCTCTTGCACCAAGGCCGTGCACTTAGACCGACTGTGCCATCCTTGCCCCCATATAAGCAGGTACAAAAGTCACACCAGATCAACTCCGATTGCTCACCTCACCTTATCACCTTGATAAGGCCTCGAGAAATCACCCCAGCCCTAATCTTTAAGCTACATGTAACCTCGGTGAAATCTGGGCAAACGTTGAATAGTTTGGGTTTACAAAACCATCTAACAATCCGCGTTGAGCAATCGGAGTTAATCCAGTCCAACTTTTGTACCTACTCATTGGAAATAGGTAACAAAGGCTTAGACTTTAATAAAGGAATTATACCATTTTGCATTGGACGTCAAAATTGAGCATGCATCTAGCTAATTTATAGGTACATTTCTGGACACACAGTGTCACTTAGACCTAAATTCTCCCTATTTCAAATATATGAAATTTTCATATGTTTCTTCTGTCACAATTTTTTTTGTTCACGAGCAAGGTTGTTTCTAGGAGTTGCTCACATCATTGAGTAATATAAAATGTTTTCTCATCTTGCAGTTGGGACTGCAGGAATCCCAAGGTCACTGATGGTCTGGAAAGATTATGTTTCACTAAAAAATCTGCAAAATAATTTTCAATCATTGGCAAAATTAAATCAACACAACACATTTCATTTGCTTAAATCCTTATTTTTCTTTTACCCTCTCTTGGTAAAAAATGTGAAGAAAGATTCACCTGTATACTGGAAGCATTATTGGTAATGGAGCTGATAAATGTGGAGCAATGGCCAGTAGATTTGCTCTCTCGTGCAATGCTTCCTTTACAAGACGATACTGCAAAAAGTCAGAAAGAAGGAGAATCAAGGAGTTAAAGTTAACACAACCCAGATAAGACAATTGAACACAATATTACACAAATTGAAGAGCTGCATCTCATAAACAGCAAATTGAACGTTACTTTCGTTTAGCATTGAACCGTTGTAAGTTGAACACAGTGAGCAAAAATTAAACCAATGGGGTAAAAAGACATCAATTCCTAATTTGTTCTCTTATGCTTTCACCTTCATGACGTCACTTTTATCTATGGTAAATTGTAATAAATCTAGAGGGTGTGTGAATTGCGACTAACATGGACATATACGTGATTGTGGATGATCTCTGCTTTCTGCAACATCTGCTTCCTGACTCTGTTTACAGAGGAGTGGAATTTTCTTGAGGGCAGGCAATTCAGTTGGAATTTGTCATTATTTCTCCCTTTCAACGAAAAATTCAAATTTAACCTGTTCTCGGTCCAGTTGCATAATAGCCTTCTGCAGGTAACGCACACCTCCATGGATCAGTTTGGTGCTGCGACTGCTTGTCCCACATGAGAAATCATCCCTTTCCACCAAAGCAGTAGACAGGCCTGTAAAAATTTTACAAACTGGATTTTAAAAGTCACATGAGCTGAAGCAACATCATACATTGTCCTCTCTCTGCTATCCCAATGACACCGTGCAATCATCTTGTCCACTGAATAACAGAAAAAATGCTTATCTGCAACAAACAAAACATTTCCTGGGTTTACGCTGGACCATTAACACCCTCCCAACAGAGCCTCCTTTTGTCTTTTTCTTTACTGAAGAGGTCAGAAAAGGAGGCTCTGCCTGAATCGCATCAACTCTTTGAAGCTGCCATAGCACGAACTTCTGGACAAGTCAATCTTGTTTTCTCTCATCAAACTGGTTTTTCCTGGCAAGCATCCAGTTAGTGACAAAACCGATGGTTATAACTGAGCCCACTGCACCGTGAAAAACCAAGATCTGGCATATTAAGCTTGGGTTTGAGACTGTATCCTGGCAACATACAGCGCATACTCAATAAAGATCTTACTCTATTCATGCAGAGTCTTTCTCGAGAACGCCTAAATCGAGCAAGCAAAAGAAAGGCTCTGCTAGCAGGGTGGACCATTAATGAGTTACTTGGAATCTTGGTGATGCTTGGATTTAAATTCTATCCCACAACTACATCACAAAGAGTAACTACACCAAGTTCCCAGTGTTGTGGTCTGACATGTTCCTTCAAGAAAAAAAATATGGTGTCAGCTTCACAGCTAATTGTCTTAGTTTGGGTGCATTGCGTTATCCAATATTGAACGGGGGAAAGGGGGTGGGTGACTTCCAACGACTTATGACTGTGATTGCAGCTATAAGTCGAAGGAACTTTGCAAGTGCTGACATGTACATGTTGTTGTAGATGTTGAAACTGTAGCACTCAGAGCTAGTGTGTGTTTATGCACACTTAGTCTATTATTTTAATTTTGCCCACCTCTTGTCACAGAATCCAGTGCTACACCACAGCCTGTAGCACCACCTCCTATCACCAAAACATCAAATTGTGGTGTATCTTTCAAAGCACTGATGTGAACAGATCTTGATGGAAGAGCGATAATGGGCTGATCCTCTGCACTTACTTTTTCTGCTGCAGTCACCGGTAAAAAGGGATTCTGAGATGCAGATGTTAAAAAATAACAAAAATATTAATTCTCTGTTGAAGTAATACATCAAAGCTTGTTTTCTATTTCTCTTCTCAGTACATGTACCTTAGGAAATGAGTAACTAATCAGTTTGATCAGGCAGAAAATTTATCCTTCACGTCGAAAAGTGGACAGTTAAGTTTGTTTCCAGAAAATCTGAGTGGTTCTCGGGGTAAACTTAAAAGCAAAGGAAACTATTGTGATTCAAAGGATTAGTAAAAGAAACTCACAGTAACCCTACAGAACAGCCTTTCTTGGGTGCATTTTTCTTCAATAAAGAAAGTCAATCTCAACCCCAGAGCTCTTCCCTTGACCGAGGGAGAGAAGAGCTCTGGGGAACCCTGAAACAAAGTCTCATTGGTTTTTGTGAAGAACGATCAAAAGCGTCTCTAATTGCAATGAACTTTAACCCATTGAATCTTAGGAATGATGCTTAATTTAGATTTTACTGAAACGCCAGACGACTTTACTTGTCAAGGGCGGCGGTCCAGGGGTTGATGGGTTAACAGTGCGGTGTACAAATAAGGGCACATTCCTTGTAACTTACAGACACAAGTGACAAACACATAACCAAAATTCTCCCAAGTATACCCCTAACCCCCCTCCCACCCTCACAAGGTAAAGTGCAAAGCACATATCAAGTCTCTCTGTGACCAGCCACCCTGAAGGCCATTTGTATGCTTTTCTGGCTTCTTTATTGCAAAGAGCTGCGAAAACAACAACGATAGTCTTCCATGCAGAATAGACCCAGCCCCTTTTCTGCATATATGTATGGTGTGTTTTTGCTCTACGCCTGACGTTTTTCGGGCGACTAGATGTCGCTACAAGTTGAACACAATAATATGGCAGGGTATTTTGCATTTTGAGTACCTCAGAAATGTGCAATTAATAAAAAAATTGTATCGTGACACTGTCTAAATTGGTAAAAGCTGTGTTTAGGCACTTGGTCTCGCAGGCATTTGGGCTTATTGGGCGTAACGAGTCATATAACAATAGAGGATATATATCCATCCATGGGTAATACGTAACTGGTATTCTAGAATCTATAGCTAACGTACCTGGCGTATTCCATCACGAAAATTGTAAAATGCATACAACCCGGCGCTAACAGCTGCTGTCCCTCCCAAAATGCGAATATAAGACATCACGGGATTGAGACCAGATCCCAGATAAATGAAATAAGCCGGTTACGTGAATATGCTACAACGAAGAGCTCATCTCCCACACCTGTGCGAGAACCACGATCAGTTTCTCTCGCGAAAATTGCCCAAAGGCGAGGAAACTCTGTATTGGCCGACACAAACTTCAAGCAATAGGAAAACAGTCGATTATGAGAGTAAACAAAAAGAGTGTTATTCTCCCAGCCCTTCCCGTGAATGTTTCGAATTAGAAATAAAGCTGTACCTCTCTTCAGATCTCTGCCGCAATTTTTGCCCGTTCCGAATCAAATAAAGACTGGGGAGTGGCTAGTGAGCTGAAACTGTGAAAACGTAGAAGGGAGGGTTCCGTAATATTTGAATTTTGTCACATGCCTTCTGCCTTCCGTTTAAAGTAGTTAAAAAGTTGAAATTTGTTTTTTTCCTTCCCTTTTTCGGCTTACAGTACAATTCCATTTTGTCCAAATAACAGGAGTGAGAGCGTTTGTGAGAAGGTAGCCCGATCCGTTTTAAGCGTATAGTCCCCTCCCTCTCTCGTCATTATTATTTCCGTTTGTTAGCGCCTCAATAAGCCCTACGGAGTCCCCCTCCCACAGGTGCTTCATGTCCTTCCCAAGACTCTCGCATTAAAACGGTTTATTATAATCAGCATTGCTCATTTTGGGATCAGATATTAGGATGTCTTTTTTCTGCTTTTGACATGGCTGATGTCCAAAAATCGCCATGGAGGGAGGTACAATATATGGCTCTTCAACTATTCTGTTAACTAGCTCGACAGCTGAAAAAGGCAAGTCTGGCGAGCTCGAAGGGTTTCCCTGTATATCGCCATTGGACGACGGTACGTGAAACACGACAAATTTACTTGTTTGTTTTTTTTTTCCGACCACTCGCCTGCCCATCGGAAGTTGATTTTATCGCAAAAGGTCGTTCCTCGTTTTTGAAAGATCTGTCTTGTTAAGTTTTTCTTCTGCTCAAACTATATTAATTAGCTTGATGAAATGACTATCATATACTAATGCTTACTTTCATTTTATTGTTTGAACAGCAACTGAACCTTGTATAACCTTATTTAAGAATTACATCAAGATAGAAAAAGAGAATTGTTTGTCTTGTATACGTACTACTATAAAAATCTCATTTGACGTTACATGTACGATGTACGTTTTTGATTCTCCTTCTGAATTTACAGGTGTGCTCTCAATTTCGTCTTAGTTTATAATGTCATTTTATACAAAGCATTTTCTTCAAAAATGTTTACAGTTCGTTTTGCTTCCGTCATCATCCTTAACTCAGTGTCAGCTTAAAAAGATCAGGGAAATATAATTTCCTATAGCATCTTTTCCTAACTTTAATCATGCACAATTTACATGACTGTACTTGTAAATCCACAATAAAAGTCAATTACGTTACTCTTCATAATTTAATTTTCGTGAGCTAACTGTTTTCAAGATCTGCATTCTGAGTCACAAATTACAACAACCTTTTGGGAAATTTTTATCAATTTGTTACATTATTCCCTTCTTGACGGATTTTCTCCATATTATAGTTTTTTTCTTGTATTTATAATTTATTAGAAAAGCTAACATGAAAATTCGTATATCAAGATAAAAATAATCTTTCAACAAAAATAGTTCTGATTTCTATTTTTTTCTGGTCTCTGGTCAGTTATAATTTCCTATAAATTGGATTATTGTGATTCAACAAAAATTAACAATTATTCAAAGTTTGTTGATAAATAGTAGTGGTTTTTAAAAGAATATTTTCGTCCAAATGAAGTGAAGAGGGCGTTTTTATTAGTAAAAGACATCTCAGTTTGACAATCACTGCATAATAAATTAATAATGATTTCTCTCCCTTGTGGTTGACCTGAAGGAAATGCATCCTAAATTTGCATACCTTTGAAAAGTAATCTTTGAACTCATGGTGCATTGTTTGATCTTATTATTTCTGGAACCATATTGTACTTTTCATTTGTCAACTATCATCCTGGGTTCACTCTTGGTTAATCCATCATAGGACAGCTGAAAGAGTAATTGCACAATAATTATCTACCAGGGGTTTAGAGAAAGAAGTAACCGACTTCTCTTAGTAAACTGTAGCCGATACTGTTCATCGCGATCGGCTGTCAGTACTTATTGAAACCACTGAGCTACTACATAGAAATCGTTTGGTGACAGTTATATAACATTACTCAATGAAAGAAATATTCAACTTTAAGCTGCCAAAAAACTTGCTTTACAAGGCTTGCTTGCTACTCATATAAAAAATCTGTTTTATGAAATGTCTTACTTGTGGCACAGAACTTTGATTATTATAATACCATAAATTCAGTCAGTTGATGACAACTTGGATGCTAAAAAAGGAAAGCTGTTATTTTGTAAACAAGGAAATTTTGATTAAAGAATTTGTTCACTCAGTAACTTAAACCATGCAAGAAATTGTTCCTGATTTTGGCCTGTACCAACCTTAATGGGAGTAAATCCCTTCGTCTTCTTTGTATGCACTTAAGGGGAACTATCATGACATGTTTCTCATGAGACCCAGCCACCAAGTTTTCGAAATACAAGAAATGTGCCACCTTAATATGGTGAGAACATTATCCTTGTCTTCGTCCTTAAATATCTTAGAACTCCTAGTAGGGGGACTGCCATTACGGAGCCTACACTGTACCTCTATCTACTCCTTATGTGAGAGACTCAGGCTACAACAATCCGTAGTACTGAGGGGCTTTGCCCTTTTTGCCCTGTATTCTAATGCAGATTGTGACAAATGAAAGGATTTTGTGCACAGTGCCAAGAGATCCTTTAGATCAATGAATCCTTCTTTTGACTCGCACTGATTAATTCCCATTGTTTACCTACAACAGAGTATCTCTTCCACAAAGAAAAGCAGCTTCCTGCTCAGTTGATGGACAAATGGCGTAAGGCAGCTCATGCAGTATCTTACGCCTCTGTTTTTTGTGCTTTTGTGATTGGAATTAGTGCATTTGGTAAGCATCCTTATTTTCACAAGACTGCACTTCCATTGTTTAAACAATTGATTCCTTGGAGTAATTTTACTTGTCAACCGGGGCTTCTTAGGGGCCTGAGGAATCAGTGGTTAATTAAGTTGTCAATAATTATACTTTTTGCCTTGTTTTTCCTGGCAGTGTCAATTCCCCTTCTTCCCACATTTTTTTTCTGGTTTGGACTTGCAACTCGACCCCTCTAGGTCATCTCTAGTTACCTTGAATCTTTTTCTTGTACAGTTGCAGCAGGGATTTTAATTGTCAAGAAAGATCTGGCCGCTTTAGGCTGGTTTAGGCATCTAAGGGTTAATGGGGACAGTGATTGATTAACCCACTGACTCATGGGGGTTCCCCATTGACAAGTGAAATCATCTGGCGTTAGACAGAGTAAAATACTAAGTCTTACCGGTGTAGGCCGGTTTAGACGCCAAAGGGTTAATAACCTAATATACCATTGCAGTAAAAAGCATCACCCTTAATTTTTAAAGAATATTTGTTCGGATTCAAATACTTACAAAACAAAAATAAACCTGAAAGAAACTGTATATTTTTTTTAAGTGCAGGTTATATTCATCAGTCCTTTCATGGGAACACATGAGTCCAAGAAATTGACCTGCTCCCCAATAAGTGTCTTCATACATGTAGTTCAGTTGGTAGTCAGTGAGAGCATTGCACCGGTTCAAATCCTGCTGAAGACCCCTAATATTTCAGGTGTTTCATCCGTTAGAGACAATAAATTTGCTTAGAATGTAGTATGAGGATCACTGCTGTCTTTCAAAAATAAACCTAGAAACCACTTTGTTCTTTGTCATTTTTTTTCTCTCAAATTCTTTAAATGCATTTAATTATTTTTTCACAGTTATTTCCAGTTTGGCTAAAAGTTCTGCAGCATTTGGCTTTGCAGTAAGTACTAACAACTTAAAGTAACAGACAGTATCACTATATGATAAGCATAAATAGACATATTTTCAGCTGTGAATTTGTATGGGGTTAATTTCTTTACCAGTGTTCTCTTGAGGCTCTTATTACTGCCAGACGAGTGTTTGTGTGGTGGTGGTGGTCACCTTTATTGCTACTAAAATAAATTAAAACCCTCTTGCCTTTAGAAGTTGTGGTCCCTCAGACACTTAAAAGGCAGGTCTGGCTAGCACGCGTAGGTTAAATTAATAAAGGTTAATGTGTATCTAAATTAAAAAATTTAATGCATGGCTATATTCTGGAATTAGGTACACTGTCTGGCATCTGGTAGGAGTAGAGGCTAACTGACTGTACCTGGAGTGGCCCCTTTCTTTAGTGGTGTCTGGGTGACAGCATGCTATTTTTAAAAAATGCTGCCAAAGGTCATATCTCAAAAGCAAAATAGACCATTTTTGTGTGCTTAGTTACCTGGCCTATGAATGAAAGGGAGGCTACTGAGTTGCATGACCTTGTTTGGATAGTCTGAAACCTCTGTCACTGCTTTTGTTATGTAATTTCCAACTAATTAGCTTGAGAACAATATCATTAATACAAGAAAAGCAGGGAGATCTGTATCATAACAAGGTCAAGTCCAGCCTCACTTTCACTTAACGGCCAGGCCCGAGTTGCTCAAAGCATGGTTAGCGCTAACCAGCGTTAAATACCATGGAAACCTATAGGTTTTGATACCTCTTAACCAACAGTTAACGCTAACCAGGCTTCGAGCAACCGGCCCCAGGTAACTAGGCACACAACTGCAAAAAGGTCTATTGATGATCACTGTTATATGACTTATAAAAGTCATTATCAAAATGGGTTTTAATCTTAGGTTTGAAAGAATCTGTCTGGAATAAATAATAACTATTTCGTTAAATTTAGAGATAAAAAGTATATACTAGGCAACCTAATTAATAATTACTTAATCATGATATTAAGCAACTTCAATGGGTAAAGAAGCCAGTGCTTTTCTTTGGCTGACTGGTTACTTTAAGCGTTAAAGATTATCCCCTAAGTGGTGTTTCTGAAAAAAATAGCTTTTAAAAATAAGTTTATAATTTTTGTCTTTTTTCCCAGTTTGGCTCTATATTAGATGTCTGTTCGTCATTGGTTGTAATTTGGAGGTTTTGCGGTTTGGCCGGGAAAACATATTCCTGGGAAAGAGAGCGAAGGTATGTTGTCCTAAAATTTGTAGAATTATGCTCTTTTGATTAACAGTTTGCAGAGCACAAGCAAAGTGTGAGGCTCAATGGAGGGAGCCATTAGAGGAACACTAGCCTTGAGTGCTTCCCATGTGATAAATGGTTTAGGCAGGGTTGGCCCAGTGAAAGAGCCTTTTAAGCCCTTCTCTCTTGTTCGATTCCCAGACTTGCCATCATATATGGGTTGAGTTTGATTGTTTGTTCTCCATTATTCCCTGGGAGGTATTTTTCTACTCGATCTAGGCTCCTCCCATTCATCAAAAACCATCCTTTAAATTGTTGTTATTTGTTTAATATAATATTATAATTATTATTATGACAACTTAATTAGAGTAATGCATAAAACCAATAATAATTACATATTGACACATTAACCTTAGTATCTTCATAAAAATGTAATTTTTTGTGTGTGCTGTTTCACTGCAGAGCTTGTATAGCAATTGGAATTCTGTTTTTGTTATCTGCAAGTGGAATATTCATCCGAGCCATCAGGTCTTTAGTTGTGGAGAAGCATGCAGTTAAAGTAAGTGCATTTGTAATGTGTCATTTATCAGCTAGGCTCATGAGACAGAAAGGCAAGCTTATTGATTCAGAAATAGTTTTGGATGAAAAGACTAACTTGAGTTGAAAATTAAAATGTTTATCAAGGCTAAAAAGTCAAGAGAAATCATTAAAAAATGTTAATACTTTCATCCCTGAAGTGACCCCCAGCCATTTACGAGTAAAATCTGTGAATCACACTTTCAGGACACAAGGGTTATGGAAGGGGACATATAGTTCTTGAGCAGCCCACCTAAAGATGTTGTTAAGCCATTCACCATTGAAGCAGCCCCCAATGATGATTAAAATAATCTGGCATTAGACAGAGTATAATCTATAAGGGAAGGAAGGGTTATGAAAGGGGTCAGTTCAAGTCAAGTAAAGTTCTTGAGCAGTCCACGTAGATGTTGTTAACCAATTTACCACTGAAGCAGCCTCCATTGACGAATAAAATCATCTCGCGTCAGACAGAGTAAAATCTATAAGTCTCACTGTCAGGACCAAAATGGTTAATCACATACACGTTCTAGCACAGTTCATCTCCAGTATGATCATTAAATTAGAATTTTAAAGGGGACATATTTTTTGAGTGGATAATTATAGAGGTTGTTAACCCATAATTGGGAGTTCAGAAGCCTGCAATGTTTTTGAGCCGCAGACAGCAACCGGAAGTGAGCTGTTTTCCATGTTAACTTGTCTTGTTGACTATCTTCTTTTGACTTTATATTGCAAAGTATCTTTCCTTTATTACAGATGATTAGGTTAAAAATCTGGGAGACAATACTGCCCTGGCATGCAAAATGTTCATTTCCGGTTACCGTCCGCAGCTCAAAAACGTCGCGTGGTTAAACTCCCTAATGTCTCCTGAACCACCCCACATTGACAAGTTAAATTGTTCCGATGTTAGACAGAGTAAAATCTATTACGTCACAATCCAAGGGGTCAATGAGTTAAAGGGGACTGTTTTTGAGCTTATGTAGGGGTTGTTAACCCATTGACTCCTGGGGGTTGCCCATTGATGAGTAAAATCGTCTGGTGTTAGACAGAGTAAAATACCAAGTCTGGCCGGTTTCGGCCGGTTTGGATGCCAACGGGTTAACAGGGACATAGTTTTTCAGTGAGTTGTTAACCCATTGACTCCCAGGGGTTCCCCATTGACAAGTAAAATTGTCTGGCGAGTTTTGGCCATTTTAGGCATCAAAGGGTTAATTAAACCAGCAAATTACATCTAAAGAAAACTCACAGTGAATATGCCAAGTGACTCCTTTTTAATTTGCTCTGACTTGCATTAATTGTTAATCATCTTAACATAACTACTGTCAATGGTTAAATTATGCAGGTTTTTTTTACATAACTGTTTCTTTTTTTTTTTAGTTTGCTGGCATTGAGGCAATTTCTGGTGTCAGTTTAGTGGTGTATTCATCACTTGCGTGGATGAAATTTGTCATAGCTGAAAAGTTGGAAAGTGACTCTCTCCGAACAGATGGTAAGTTCTTCAAGCTTGTATTGCCATATCTAATACAACACTGCAGCTTGCCTGTATGGTTACATGCAACATCAAAAGGCTGCTGACCATTTATTATCACTGACCAGTTAAAAGTGCGATTACCGTTCCTTAGCAACCAAACCTATGTGAGTTGTCGTGGAGGAGGCAGTGTCGTCCAGTTGTTACTGGGCACTTGCTTTGAGAGTTCTGACCTCTCATTGAATTTGGTCCTGGTTGTCTGTAGTTCCGGACTACTTACTAGTGCAATTCCTGCTTCTCAAAGGGAAGTGTGGTTTGAGTGGGTTTATCAGTTTATCGTCGCTGACACCATCTCCATATGAAATTTTGTTTTCTTTAAGCTTTCAACTCGACAGCCGGTGCGGGTATATCATTGGGGATGATTGTGAGCACAATATTTTATCAGTACAACAGACATATTTGGTATCTTGATGCTTCTGTAGCTCTTTGTATAGCAGTGGGATTATGTGGCTATGGAGTAAGGTTAGTGCAAAGTGTCAATTGAGAATTATTTTGTATGTGCGAAGTCATTTCCCTTTTGCTTTAGATTTGCGGTGGTGCATTCAGCAATTCTTATAAAAATATCACACTTCATTTTTAGTTAGTCTAAACAAAGAACAAAACCGATAAATGTAATTTGTTTGTTTTCCTTTGCTGAGCAGAGTACCTTGCAAAAGTGAAATTTTGCATTTTCCTTTTATGTTCTTAACAAAGCAAAGCTAGCAGTCGTTTTTTAATCATTCTGGTTCTTGTGTCATTGGAAACCTTAAGATTGCAGTCCTGAGGAGTGTATCTTTGATATGAGGAGACTACATGTATGAAGAGCTCATACTTCAACTGTAGAAAGAAAAATTGTCAACCCAAGACAAGAATCTTTACAACTCGTGTATTGAAGCATGGAAATTAGCACGGGATAACCGACAAACTGTTAAGATCTTGTCCAACGATTTGAGCAAGGCTTTTGACTCTCTGCATCCTCTCCTTATGATCAGAAAATTAAGAGCGTATCGATTTTAATATGAACTACTCGACCTAATTCGATCCTACCTGTGTGATCGACTGGGTGGAGTGAAACTAAGAGCCATTAGAAGCCATATTGGAAGCGGACTGAGAGACGTTGTCCTCAGGGATCTGCCCTAGGTCCGTTGCTATGGAACATCTTCCAAAACGACCTGACATACGTAATTAACTCACATCTCTCTATATACACGGATGACCATCAACTGTATGAAACAGCGGGAAACCTGGAAACAGCTAACAACTACCTAATAAGCAACGCCAATAAAGCCTCTGAGTGGTACGCTAGCAATCTGCTAAAAGGAAACCTGGGCATATACCAAGTTATGACTCTCAACCATAATAGTACAGCAAGTGACAACCCATTACACTTTCAAGGAAACACCATTGACTCTTCAGATTCTCGTTAGTTGCTAGGAGTCAGTATAGGCGACCAGCTGAACTTTAACAATCACATTAATGAAGTATGTAGGAAGGCGAGTCAAAGGGTAGGCGTAATGATGAGACTTAAAAAACTTGTTCCTACTTATGCTAAACCAAGCCTCACAGTATAAATCAGCCATCATGCCGTACTTAACTTATTGCCATCTGACTTGGCACTTCTGTTCTGCTACTGATAAAAGAAAGCTCGAACATATTCAAGAAAGAGCATTACGCGCAGTTTTCCCGGCTAAGCAATCAAGCTACCGAAATCTGTTGAACAAAAGTAACCTAATAACGCCACAGGATAGAAGACTACAAGATATCACCATCCTTATGTATAAGGTGAAACAGACTATGCCCCACAAAAAGATACGAGCTATTTCATATGCACTGCTCACCTTACAATTTAAGGGGCTGTGTGTCAGAGTTTGCCATCCCTAGATTTACGACCAGGAAGTAAGGTCAACATTCACTCGCCTATTTGGGACCTGAGTTGTGGAATGGGTTGCCGGGCGAAATTAGGTCCCATCCATCACTGAGCAGTTTTAAACATCGTATTCGCAAATGTGATTTACTGTAAGTTCGATCGTAGAAGACAATAATTGTTTGAACTGCATTCTTTGTAACTCATAACAGAACGAAATTTCTTTCACGTTGGTTTTAAGGTTTTGAGTTTTAATGCCTCCAGGTTTTACTAGGATACCATTTAACAACTAGACCCGTGGGCTACGGGTCAATAGCCCATGAGGCGAAGCCGAATGGGCTATTGACCCGTGGCCCT
>NC_090887.1:5579893-5589893 GCF_036669925.1 Montipora capricornis
AAACTTGTGTGTACGTTTCGGTTGAAATACTATAACCTTCTGAAGCATGAATGACGTACGAATGTAAATGAGTGCTTTATAAGAGCCGCGGTTTCCAGTTCACAAACTTCCCCCAAATCACTTAATGTGCCACTTCTTCAGACAGCGATGCCTCAACTCAAGCAATAGACTTTTTTGCAGATACCGCAGCCCTTTTGATTTCTATTGTTACAAATAGCTATTATGGGATGCCCAGGGGGCAAATACATATTCAAAATACGAAATCCACCAGAAGTTCGACTGACAAATGGACAAAACCCTAGTACCAAGATTATATACTTCGTATTGCAAACTTCTGTAATACTGTTTGCAATATCTTCTCAAAAATAATCATTTCTAGCAACACCAAACGTCAAAAACAACTGTTGAACTTCGTACGAAACACTTGAAAGTACTGGTGAAATGAAACTGATGATGAAATTTTACCTGTGTTTGCACAATTTCTCTGAACTTTGAAAGTCAATTTCTCTCGTTCCCATGGAAATTGTTTCATATCTTTAGCTTAAAGAAAAGGTAAAAAGGACTGTAAAATACTTAACATTATTCTGGTACCAGATTTTTGTCCTCTAAAAACTGAAATTGCTCGATTTTCTATCGGATTTCGTCTTAACAGTTAATATTTGCCTCCTGAGAATCCCATAATGTCTTTCGAAACTATAGAAGTCAAAATGGCCACTGTATCTACAAAAAGGTCTGTACTAAAAAATATTTCGAAAGCAAGTTTTGAAAACGAATAATTCAACTCCAATTATTGAAGTACAAGAACATTCACAGGAGCATAAGAACATGATCACTGTGTGATGCTTTAAATTAACCAAAAAAGTTATGTGTACAAAGTTAAAGAATACTGTATAATACATATTTATATTTTTAAATCAGAAGCATCGGCAATGGGAGGCATTAGTGAATTGACGGGTCAATAAGACTAAAATGATAAGCCTTACAATAATCATTTTCAAGAATTGACCTCTTTCAATAGCTTATACGTTTTGTTTTCCCATCTCAGACCACGTGATTTTCTCAAGGGAATTCTCCTTTTGTTCTTTTCATAAGTTGTTCATACAAAAGCATGTGCATAAGATGAAAGAAACTGTTCTCTAACTATTGTCTCATCACATGGTCTGAAATGGAAAAACAAAATGAACAAGCTCAGGGGTTTCAATAACTGTTTTGAAGTAGATGCCTGGGCTAATCAATGTAAGCGGCAGCCACTCTTGTCTTTTACAAGGGTTTGAGTGAAATTAATCAAGGCAGAGTAGCTGCGGTGACAGGAAATTTTCTGACAAACAGACGGCGGTATACCGCCAGTGACCGGCTTCTAATGAAAACCCTGCAAGCTAAACAGGGGCACCCAACGATAATCTTGAGTGAAATATGTGTTCGAGAGAGTCAAACTGTTTTAACAATTTCGGTTTTACGTTGCAAACAGCTATAGGTTTCTTTACTAAACGATCACCTAAAAGATTCGGCAGCCAGGGAAAAGTAGTCCCTTACGTTTTCCGAAGGGTATGTTTGTAATTTTTGGCTCTTAATTAAAAAGGTCACCTAGCAGTTTCGGATGAGCAATTGGTTCCCTGGAAGGTAACGTTCAGCTAGCAATTTCTGAAATGTAGATTTCATTCCCTAAAATTTTCGGACACTTCAATTTTCAGCTTAGATATCCGAACAGATCAAATTCTTCTAGGTGACAAAAACATTTCTCCGGACAGTAGGCCTTTCCCGATAAAGGTAGTAAACTGGTATTTATGCTCCTGGCAATTCTTGTTTTACGCCAATTATTTTTTGATTCTCAAAATACTGCATGCGTATACAAACTCGGGCATCGTGTGTGCTTATCTGCCTTATCATCAACTGAATAAAGCAAAAAGAGGTTAATGGCCCATTTCGACTAACCTGCGATCTAACCTGCGATCAGGCCCATTTTTAGTTTCGCCCATATGTTCTCTTATGTCGTCGCTCGCTAAAATTGGGCCTGACCAAAAGTCTCTCAAGAATTCCGGACGGTCGGCCAAATTTTGGCCGACCAAACTCGTGATCTGATTGGCTGTTGAAACGCCGGAAGTAAAAAATGCCATCGTGATTGCGCGGAGCTCTCGCGAAGTCCTCGAGACTAATCCGCCATAAGTGTACGAAAAAATTTGCACCCTTTTGTTCTTACAATGCCGTGGACGGTGCAACTTGATTTTATTTGTATAAATGGAGATATGCCATCTGAAACATCTCATAACTTGTCCAGAATCGGGTTTGAATCTCTGGAACGAGTGAAATTAGCGATTCCGTTGTCGAGCTCTGTGGCCATGGGGTTGAAAGTACTTTGGCACAAACTTCCCTGATGTTTTGAAAGCTAAATAGCTGGTTCTTTCGAATGGCAATGAAAGCCGATGCATGTTGGTTTCCTGGATGAGACAAGGGACATATATATCAACAGGAGGAGATGCTGATAAAATCGCAAGTTACACGAATGCATGTTTTGAATATCTGTGTATCAAACGGCGCGCTTTATTTATTTACTGTACACGACACGGTTTGTTTGCACATTTCATAATATTTCCAGTTGATTTAACTTTAAACTCGCACTCCAGAAACTAAAATGGCATGTTTCCAGAGAGATCAATTGTACAACAATAAAAGAAACTTTGCGAGTCCATCTTTAATACTGTTCCGTACTCCATCAAAAAATTAACAGCCAAACTTAACATGATTTTACTGCGCGCAATTCTAGAAATACACTGCAACTGAAGATATTACCCGAAAAAATCACCAAAGAAACCTTCATGGGCAAACACGTTAAAGGAATAATGTATTTCTCTTTTTTTTTTAAAAATCTATTGCCAAACCGTCCAACGACAAATTGCTAGGTTATCTCAATTACAAATTAAGATGTCAAGCTTAAAAGATTGCATATTCAGTGAAGTTCGGAGGGAGAATTACACCGGCCTTTGCCGCAATATAGTCGTCGAAAACATTCCCCATGCTTTAAATGTGTTTTTCTCAAATTAAAGCCAACGGTAACTTTCGAATTCGTTTCCTCCCACGGTAATTAACTCTGGTCAAAACAAAATTGCGTGAATCTGCCGTCCACGCGTGTATTGGTGTAATGGAAGTAAATTTGATTGGCCGATGAAGGCCATGTCAATCAATCAAAAAAAGTGGGCGGAAGGAATTTCGAAGAGGAATTTGGTCAGGCTCTATTTTTCGTTTCGCCAACTCCACATTACGTTCCACGCGAAACTAAAATAGAGCCTGATCGCAGGTTTTCGTTTCGCCAACTCCACATTACGTTCCACGCGAAACTAAAATAGAGCCTGATCGCAGGTTACCTGCGATCAGGCCCATTTTTAGCTTCGCCCATATGTTCTCTTATGTCGTCGCTCGCTAAAATTGGGCCTGACCGAGTCTCTGAAGAATTCCCGACGGTCGGCCAAATTTTGGCCGACCAAACTCGTGGTCTGATTGGCTGTTGAAACGCCGGAAGTGAAAATGCCATCGTGATTGCGCGGAGCTCTCGCGAAGTCCTCGAGACTAATCCGCCATAAGTGTACAAAAAAATTTGCTCCCTTTTGTTCTTACAATGCCGTGGACGGTGCAACTTGATTGTATTTGTATCAATGGAGATATGCCATCTGAAACATCTCATAACTTGTCCAGAATCGGGTTTTAATCTCTGGAACGAGTGAAATTAGCGATTCCGTTGTCGAGCTCTGTGGCCATATGGTTGAAAGTACTTTGGCACAAACTTCCCTGATGTTTTGAAAGCTAAATAGCTGGTTCTTTCATATGGCAATGAAAGCCGATGCATATTGGTTTCCTAGATGAGACAAGGGACATATATATCAACAGGAGGAGATGCCGATAAAATCGCAAGTTACACGATTGCATGTTTTGAATATCTGTGTATCAAACGGCTTTATTTATTTACTGTACATGACACGGTTTGTTTGCACACTTCATAATATTTCCAGTTGATTTAACTTAAAACTCGCACTCCAGAAACTAAAATGGCATGTTTCCAGAGAGATCAATTGTAGAACAATAAAAGAAACTTTGCGAGTGCATCTTACTGTTCGTACTCCATCAAAAAATTAACAGCCAAACTTATCATGATTTTACTGCGCGCAATTCTAGAAATACACTGCAATTGAAGATATTACCCGAAAAAATCACCAAAGAAACCTTCATGGGCAAACACGTTAAAGGAATAATGTATTTCTCTTTTTTTTTTCTTTAAAAATCTATTGCCAAACCGTCCAACGACAAAATGCTAGGTTATCTCAATTACAAATTAAGATGTCAAGCTTAAGTAGGATGCATATTCAGTTAAGTTCGGAGGGAGAATTACACCGGCCTTTGCCGCAATATAGCGGTAGAAAACATTCCCCATGCCAGGAGCCCATCCTCTCCTGCCCATGCTTTATTTGTTTTTCTCAAATTAAAGCCAACGGTAACTTTCGAATTCGTTTATAATATTCTTCCCACGGTAATTAACTCTGGTCAAAACAAAATAGCGTGAATCTGCCGTCCACGCGTGTATTGGTGTAATGGAAGTAAATTTGATTGGCCGATGAAGGACATGTCAATCAATCAAAAAAAGTGGGCGGAAGGAATTTCGAAGAGGAATTTGGTCAGGCTCCATTTTTCGTTTCGCCAACTCCACATTACGTACCACGCGAAACTAAAATAGAGCCTGATCGCAGGTTAAATTTGGTCAGGCTCTATTTTTCGTTTCGCCAACTCCACATTACGTACCACGCGAAACTAAAATAGAGCCTGATCGCAGGTTACATTTCGACTTACGGTTTGTCTCGGTTTCGAAGTCAGTCTTGGTGCTGAATTTGAATAAGAACACGGGTATTTAGGAACTTCCGGCTATGGTTGCCGAAATGTAGCAAAATTCGATAAAAATTATTTTCATTCGATAAAAATATATTTGCATTCGATACAAATATTTTCATTCGATAAGAATATTTTCATTCGATAAGAATATTTTAAAATATACTTTCATTTGATAATTTTTTTTTTTAGTGCGATAAAAATAAATTTCATTTGTTATAATGTTTTCATTCGATAAAATATGTTTCCCATTCAATGGAATAAATTTTCATTCGGTAGAAATATCTTCATTCGATAAAAAATATATTTTCATTCGATAAAAAATATATTTTTTATCGAATGAAAATATTCCATTGAATGGAAACATATTTTATCGAATGAAAACATGACAAATGAAATTTATTTTTATCGCACTAAAAAAAAAAATTTATCAAATGAAAATATATTTTATCGAATGGAAAAATATATTTCATCGACTAAAAATATATTTTTTATCGAATGAAAATATTTTTATCGAATGAAAATATTTGTATCGAATGCAAATATATTTTTATCGAATGAAAATAATTTTTATCGAATGCAAATATATTTTTATCGAATGAAAATATATTTAGTTCGTCATCTCGAAATCGAAAAGACACGAGTTGTGCAGATCGGCTTTGTGCGGTTTAAGGAGACCAAACCTTCGTCATGTCGTCAGATGTATTCGCTGAACCGATGCTCGATACAAAGGAATATTTGGAGGAATACAAAAAGCAGCTGATTGAGCTTGACAAGAAAGGATTGTTGCCTAAGCTAGACTTGAAGCTGAAGTATAAAGTTTACTCAATTCGCGGAAGCGGCTTTGGAGCACACAAATCCATTGTTCTTACCTCGGATGACGAGCATT
This sequence comes from Montipora capricornis, assembly GCF_036669925.1. Classification (NCBI taxonomy): domain Eukaryota; kingdom Metazoa; phylum Cnidaria; class Anthozoa; order Scleractinia; family Acroporidae; genus Montipora; species Montipora capricornis. The sequence continues at coordinate 5,585,652 of NC_090887.1, forward strand.
TTGTCTCTGTAGAGCTTGGTTTCATCACAGTAGACGGTAAAAAGCATATCTACCCAGTGACGAGAGAAATTAAGAAGTCTCTGAAGGCCAAGATGGAACTCCTCGGAGAGATCGAAGCCACGGGCCAGGAATTAAGCGGTAAAGCAGTCGCGGTGATGAAGCAATTTGGAAGCTATTTCAAGTTCTGCAAAAACTGCCAGGACTTCTGCAACATGTACACCGAAGCCATAGGATTGAAAGGTGCCCAGAAGCTGACTGATGGAGATAAAGCGAAAATATTGTTGTTACTCGCCGGCATCATTTCATTTCTCTTCGCCGTTACGCGTTGAAGTACTCGTATTGTCGTATTTTCCGTTTTTCAAACAGAAGTACTCAATGTTTCTTACTCCGTTTCGTTTATATTGACCTTCACATTGTGCCCGTAACATTTATTTGTGTTATGCTTTACTCTTCACCACGACTAAGGAACCAATTCAAAGTGAAACCGAAAAAGATGGATCAAGGAGAAACATAATGTACATTTAATTGTCTTAAATTGAATTGTTCGAGAATAACCATGGTAGTTTGAGAGTAGAGTTGTATTTTGTAGTGGTATTGTAATAAATGTGTCAGTCAACACACTTTCTCATGGCTTTCTCCTCAGTGAATTGTGAACTGGTCTTCCTCCATTTCGCAAGATTCGCCCCCTTCTCTATGGCAAGCCGGCTCGCTTTTCGCGGCTTCGCACCGCACCGCAGCACACAGCAGGCTCCCAGGCTACTTGTACACAGACCACAGCTATATTTGACGTGTTTCTTGGTTAAATTTTGGATTAACAGGGCACAAGTGCAGAATACGCGGCCACTTATTTGCATCTCGCTGAATAAGAATAGCGACCACTGTTATATTTCTTTAAGCCAGAAGCCACACTGTTTAAATGAAGTGGCCGGCGGGTATCAGTTCAGAACTGCTCCGTTTAAGGCAAATTTGCGATCTTAGTCCCGGGAACTCTTCCGGATTGGAATATTCACAACCTGGATTCCCTGCAGTCTTAGACGATATAGACTAGTTAACGGATATTTTATTAGCGAACACCAGTTTTGGGAAAGGTAAAAATGTATTGAGCTATATCAGGGCTTATTACTCGGGCCCGTGAGGGCACCGAGTTATAAAACATGTTAGATTTCAGTCTTTCTCACTCGGAATGTATTCCGAGTTTTGATCTGGGTAGCATTTATTTTTCTGTGCTGCACAATGCACAATAGAATTAGGAAGCGAGTAGTATAGAAGATTGCGGTACGAGCGCAGTTTGAAAACTGCGCTCATATCAAGCCATCTTCATATACTACTGGTTTTATATTCCGGTCTCATATTATTGTCATCTATTTTTGGAAAACTATATGTTATCATTTTTTGGTATAACGATATGGGTTTTTAACATGATATGAGGGGCATCATTCAAGTAGCTTCTCGGCAGCGCAAAAAAAGGCCAAGCGTTAAACATGAAAGGGTCGATGGGAAGAGCCGTAGAAAAACGACTCTTAGCGAAGCCAAGCTAGGCTTTTCAAGCGATGAAGACCCCCTATATTCTCAGTGTATGTTATGGTTTTTATTCTGGTTGCATATAGAGGTTTTACATGGAATCAGTTTTTGGTAAAACTATATGTTATCATTTGTCGAGCATATTACTTACTGTATGTTTTGGTCTTTTCACGTGGCTTTATTAATATGAAACAAAGCGAAGACATTTATAAACCAATTCTGAACACTTCTCTTTTTGCAAAATAGCTACGTGTTCAGATAATTGAGGTTTGTTATGGTTTTTTGTGATGGTTTCATATAATATGTTTTGTTTTTTAATTGAAGTGCGTTTGAATATTCACATTTTCGGAAATAAAGTAGGGGGTTCCCCATGAAAATTATGTCATAAATACATACTAATAAGACAATTTTGTCAGTAAAGTTTGTGAATAAAGTTTGTCATCCAGATTGAAGTGCGTTTAAGGTGGCTTCATATATATTTTCCTGACCAGGTGCAACCTGGTACTAGAAAGTAAACAAACATGGCCTCCCAAGTTTAGAAATTCTTGAAAGAGAGTTTCTAAACTTGGAACCTAAATTATTGACAGCAGTAAGCTAGCCTCTTCTGGTGTTTTTGTTTTTTGTTTTTTTGTTTTGGTAAGAATTGTAAGCAGTGCAAGCGAACTAATACTAATTATGTTGTATAGTAGGTGCAAGTATTAGTATTGTTAGTGATGTAAGTATGGTACGGTATTAAATAAAATTTTAAAAAAAATTAAAAATTTAAAAAGTTCAGAAACTCTTTTTACTGGGTTGCCATATGGGAATCCAGTCGAAAAACGAGTAGAATTTCTCCCTTTTTTTTCCCGTGTCGGAAAATGGAAACCTGTCACCCCCCTGCGAATACGAATTTATTAAGTGAATTAAATAGGTGAACGGTTGACCAGCCGTGCCAAAATTCGAAGTTTTTGAAAATTTGAATATTTTTCGCTGTTTCTAAGCAATGGATGCTCGCTGGACCTTGAAACTTGGTGAAGGATAAGTAAATTTATCCGTGTGGCCATCGCCGGAGTTTGAGCGTGACTGATGCCGGAGAAGTGTGATTTTATCGGCGAGAAGTGAGGTAAGGCAGAAATTACTTTCCAGCCTTTCCTTTATTTAGGTACAAGTGACAACCCGGAAATTTGAGAAGTCACTTAAACCGCATTCAATCAGGCAAATAAACACACAAAAAGTGAGAAATTCACCACGAAAATAAAATACGGCATTTTTAGTCTGAACTTTTGCAGGTACGGTAAATATCTTTTTCAGTTTGTTATCGAGATTCCCGTACAAATCCTTATAATTTTTTACTTGCTTCAGTTTTTGTCGTTATTCTCCTGTACTGTTATTTTCGAGTGTTCGGCATCTTTCCTTCATTTATGGTGGAAATTAGTTTAAAAATATGGAACATACGGAAGCTACGAAAGGGACATCTTTGTTTGTTTTTCGAAATTAAGAGAATTTCCGACTGAAATTGGAGTGTTTGCAGGGGTACTCCTAGAGACACTGAAGTCTCGCTGGGCTTCACATTTTAAAACCACATCTTACTGCTTACTTCGTAAAAACCTTCTCCGCAATCCAATTAAAACGAAAGAAAACATAGCCACAGTTCCACGATGGTCGTCACGCAACGGTCTCATTTGCTTCTTTCGAAAAATTGTTGTCAATGCTGTTGTGTTTTTTATTGTGAAAATGGAATCGATCAATTGACGTCCAAATATAATTGGCTGACAAGTTCCCATGCGACTCTGACTTTACTACAAACCGTTTATAGTAAAGTCAGACAACAACATTAACAACAACACGAACAAACAAGCAAATGAGAACGTTGCGTGACTACGTGACGATCATCGTGTAATTGTCATAAAATGCTTGCGCAAATTCATTACAAAATCAAAAGAATACATACTGGAGGAAGTAAACATTACATTGCGATGTTAAAACTGTCTTTGGCAGTTGGCGTATATTCCATCAACTTCAATTTCAGCAATTTCGGAAATTCTCTTAATTTCGAAAAAACAAACTCCGATTTTCGGAAAGACAAAGCCAGGTGCTCGCAAAAACCAATAGAACACAAAAAAATAGGCACGCAATGTGTACGTGTGGTAACGCAGTAACACAGCGCTGTACAACTGTCAACTGAGCTACGTTTTGTTTTCCAGGAGATTCAAGTCATCTTTGCGTAATATGTAGCGCTAATAGTACAAGATATTGTTTTGGTGACCTCAAAATAAAGGTATTGGTGACCTCAAAATATAGGTATTGCCGTCAAAAACATAGGATCGAAAATTCTATTTGAACGCTTAAAAATGCGAACCAAGCCAGGTACAGATTTTGTTAGCCTGCTTTATGCGAAACAAATAATGATGCAAAAGTAAATAAATATTGATACAAAGTTTTAAGGAAAACTGGTCTTTCTAAAGACTGTTTTCATGAAGTGTCATGACGTTTTCATGAAGTGTCGATCGAGAATAAAATATTTTGCCATCAGCAACAAAATTTGCGACATGAAAACAACTTAAATTTGGAACCGAGAATATAAAAAGTTACCTTCAGCGAAAAACATTTTGGGAGATTTTTGCTACGTTTAAGTTTTCTATTGTACTTTTGGCTGCACAAGTAAATCGCAAAATCGACAGTGACATCGAATTTAGCGGGCGCCGGGATCAAGTTACCTTGCATGTTTACTCGCGAAACAAA
>NC_090887.1:5594893-5597393 GCF_036669925.1 Montipora capricornis
ATGAGCTAATCACAGTCAGGCAGTATGGCCGAAGAAACCAGCGACTGCTTTCTCTTTACAACAGAGTGTACATAACATAAAGTGTTAGCAATCTACATCTCTAGTTCAAGCACTTAGAAAAGTCCCTTTTTGACTTATAGCTGTTTTTACTTAGGTGGTCTTATACAGTACACTTTTATGCGGGTATTAGCGGCCATCTCGGGGGGCGGGGGGGGGGGGGGGGCAACCCCTGGGGTAGAGCTTAAATATTTTGATAAATGTCCCCACCCCTAGGGTAGTGATTTGCTGTGTTGGAACCTAGCAATAATGATTGTATGATACAACAACAACAACAACCATTATTTGTACCCTACATCAATTTACATGAATAAGAAATATATATTTGTTCTCTAATCACTCTGCAGCGAAACGAGAACAAATCATTTTCATACTAAATATCATCGGACGCAGACAAGGATCAGGAATAGGCATCTCGTTTATTGCCAGCTATAATTGCATTTGTCGAAGTAAAGAAAAAGAAATCTAATGTAATGTGAAGGTTGTTCAATGATAAGCCCGAGAATTACCGCAAAAAGAAAAAATATCCGAGAGTCAAAAAAGGAGACCTCTAGACTCATCACAAATAGGGTTTTAGATTCAATGATCCGCAATATACCAGTTTTCATATATTAAAATTCAGTCCTGAACGAAAGACATCATCTTGAGGCTTTGGGGAATAAATGCAAGGAATTGTATGAGTTTATTCCCCAGAGCCTCGGGATGATGCCTTTTGTTTTGGACTGAATTTTAATATATCGAAATTGGTCTATTTCCTACAATAGGTACCATTGCCAACGATACAAATGTAATGTCCAATAAAACTTACCAACCGTAATAACAATTATAATATTAATGGATTCTAGCAAGGCCCTAAAGTTCAAAGTTTTTGGAAAATGATAGTAAAGCATAGCCGTCCTTGGCTTTATCTGAACGCCACCGGCCATGACGCTTGAAGAGCTTATCAGAAACGCCCGCGTCGGCCGCGGCAGTGGCGCCACCAGACGTAAGACTGTGGAGGCCAAACAATTTAGCCAGTAGCCGAGTTGGGAAAAAAGACCCAAAGCTACCTTCCGAGCTCGTGTATAAGAAATACCGGTGCTTCTATAAGGTATAGGAAGACTTGGAATAAGGTACGAAAAAACTTTAAAAAGCTAAATGGGCAAGTTACATTACCAGTCCTGGCCAACACAACAGCATTACCATTTCTACAAATATCCGTCTTTCTCTTAGCTATGAACAGCTCAACATATTTCCCATCGCAAACTTTACATCGCAACAACGCAAAAATGCAAGCTCGTCAAAGCGCAAAAAAACCAGTGTAAGCTGTTAAGTGATGTTGAAGTTGGCGAGAAAAGCAAAGGGACACTTCGTGACGCTTATTGAAAGCCGCACCTAATTAGAGTCAAAGCTGGACATATCTCAAACACTCCAAACACCTATGGGTTAAGTCCGGTTCAAAAAGCTCATGTCCCGCAGGACTCGAACCACCATTCCTATTGTAACATAAGGCAACAAGCCAAATCATAAAGTAGAACACAACTCTGTATTTCAACTATCCTCCATGGCCAGCGAGCACATGCTTTCTAGTCATGCGCACAACACTCTAGGTACGCAATGCGTATACAATATTCCCTCTTTCCTATGAAGGTATGGATGGGGTAACAGAAAACAAGGGTAGCATGACTAAACTCAACTTGGCTGACAATGGAATTTGTATAAGCACAGTTTCTAAGAAATGTTCTAGCTCAAATGAAAGTCATTGAGATAACTGGGTACACGGCGTTCTCGGAAAGGCCTGCCGCAATGTTCAGTGTTCTCTACGGTAATGTTCCCATGACTCAGGAGGCTTACTCCTTGGGTAGGTCTTCTGACAGGTTCGATGTTCCTTGTTGTGGGAATCACTTTCTTGACCATGGATACGTTTCTAAACAACCGTGCCCCTCCTCTCGCAAGTTCCACGCTGACTCCCTTTTTTTTGACAACGGTAAAGGGTCTAGGGTCATATCTTGTGGTTAACTTGTTTTGACGCTTCTGAAGCAGCAGCACTTGATCTCCTTGGCGAATGTCTGAAGGGATTGCCCTGTGTCGTTTGTCCCTGTACTGACTTACCCTTAGACTTTCTCAAATTGTCATTGGAATGTGCGATTTTGATGAGCTTAGAGGGGCGAGAGAGATCCAAACAAGAAATCTTAGTACGGATATGACGATTCATCAACAGGGATGCGTGCGATACCCCAGTGGAGGAATGGGGAGTGTTTCGGTAATTCATTAAGAACACAAACAGTTCAGAACGCCGAATGGTCTTCTCCAGGGTTTTGTTGAACTGTTCCACTTGGGCGTTTGCAGTGGGCCACAAGGGCGTAATTTTGCGATGCCTAATGCCTAATTGTTGACACCATGCGATAAACTCCTCTGACCCGAAAGGGACATTGTCAGGTGTAATGACTTCAGGGATACCATG
>NC_090887.1:5602393-5614893 GCF_036669925.1 Montipora capricornis
ACGCAGGACCCTGACTATAAAAGGACTTGCCCTGGGCAAGCTGTCAGCCATTTCGCTAGAGACCTCAAAATGTCAACATCTCCGGTCTCTAATGAGCTGCAGTATAGGTGAACGTACTCACTAAGTGACTGTAAAAGTGTTTGATGGTGTGCTTAGTTTTTCAGTTTCAAGTCAAGAAAAAAACAATCTCGGTTCCAGCGAGTTAAGAAAACGCATACGCGTGAGTAGCGCATTTTACCTTTTCGATGAATTTTTGGATGAATAATTTTATCTTTTTATTTACCGACTTATTTTGTGAATAAAATTATCTTTTATTGCACGATAGATCAGGTATCATGCCATATACAGCCGTTGTTTCAAAGCAAACGGACAAAATTCGTGAAAACAATAGATTTGGTCGAAGTTATTTTACCCGAATTTACAGAGATCAATGTTGGTAGGACTTGACATCAAGGAACATTCTATTTTTATGTTTCCGTTTCCTCAGCCGTAACAATCTCGTGGGATAATCAAAGTGTCTCAAATTGACGAAGAGGGTGTTATGTTTGCATGCAGTTGGATATATTTCGCTACCATGCAACAGGAAAGCGGCAGCCAGAGGCGCCTTTGTATGCTTTCAGCCCGATGTCGTGAGCCGCGCCCTTCGCAATTCAGTCCTCGACTGCAAGTAAGGGTGATTAGCACCAGCAATAAAAAAAAAAAAATTTATTTAAAACGTCTGCACCTGTGCCTGAATTTAAATCGAATGGATGAATATTTCATGAGAGATGATGATCGAAAGGAACTCGATACTAGCGCACTGATTGGCTAATAGTCTTGTTAAATATTCCTTTTTGAAAACTTCCATGTTTGGATAATTTTTAATTGAGTCAGGCATCGCAAGGATAAAGTTCATAAAAAATATCACGTCGTTCAAACTTGTTCAGGGTTATCTAATTTGCAGTCTCAGGTGCACACGATATTGCTTTCTGTGAAAAAGGAAGTACATTGGTAAGTTTTTCTTTCTCTGTTCGTTCAAAATGCGCGCTTGTAGATATTACACACTAAATTATCAATAACATTCTGCGCTGATGAACTCATTTTGTTGTTTTTTTTTAATGGAAACGTGGACGAGCATTGCGATTAGAGGTAAACTGAAAGACGATAGACATAACGCGAAAACCCCTCTTGTTCGTGCAAACAGAATTTGTGGCAGATTGACAACAGGAAAAATTAATTATCAAAAGACTTCCTTCGCGTAATTTCTGAAAAGGCTTGGAAATACACAGCATATCTTTCCAACTGAAGCCAATACAAGGTGTCAATTAATTCTCCAAAAAAAATTATGAATCATCGCTTTAAATTAATTTATTGAATTGGATGGAGAAAATAAAATTTCAAATTATTTCCAATGCAGTGTCCCTCTTTATCAATTTTTTTCTTAATTATTTTCAATCCTAGATTTGACAGATAGCTTTGAGTGACACGAATTTAATTGTTCAGTACTTTATTGCTGCGTTACTATTTAGCTAACCAAAAGAGTAAACTCCATTAAGTGGCGTGTCAAGTGTATTTAGAATCTATTTAGCGCTGGAATACTAATTGAGGACACTTTTACAGAGATGAAATTTTAATTTAAAAATCAACTCATATCAATAGTAGGTTGGTTTTGAGGAGAGGGGGAAAAAACCAAAACACTGGGGGAAAGTAACCTCACTATGGCGCCATTCCTGCTATCTTTATCGGTTAATCATTATTCCCCACGATGTACACGTTCCAGCTAACAGATGAGGGTTTCGGTAGCAGTGAACCGACCTCGTTCCCAGGGGTCGTGCCCAGAGGGGTAGGGAGATGAAAGACCCTGGAAACGAGGTTAGCAGGGAACCGGTAGACGAACCAAGTTCGTTATTCGTAACCAAACATACAGCTTACAACTTGATTCTGTTTCTCTTAATTGAATGGAGTCATTTGCAACAATGCAATTTATACACTTTCACCGCGTACTCTTCAAACGTGAGATTAAATTTGAAAATCCTAGAACCCGATAAACCGGGGATGTGTGATCAAGGTCCCCTGTGGCCTTTCTCGACTGTCTAACTGTTCACTCCCTTCCAAATTAATAGACCTTTTTAGCGATACGGCGGTCATTTTGATTTCTATTGTTTCGAAAGACATTATGGGATGCTCAGGGGGCAAATTAATATGTATTTGCCGCCTGGGCATCCCATAGTAAGTAGTTGAAACAATAGAAATCAAAATGGCCGCTGTATCTGCAAAAAGGTCTATTTGTTTGGATAAGGCCATCCTCTTTTTATCTCTGTCTAGCGTAGTCTGACCGACCCAAATTTTTGGCATTTTCAAAAAAAAAAATAACGACGTAGTCAAACCATTTTTGACTTTAAACAATTCTTTTAATCTGAAAAATGAGCATGGTAACAGCATAGAGAAAACCACGTCCGCCATATCGATTTTGGGTCCACGTGTTGTTGTTCCCAGGCTCCACGGCAATTATGCTGGAGTATTCCGAGAATTTTCTTGTCATTTTTTTTTTAGGTTTTTTTTTTTCAATCCGAACGCGTTCAACGCCAAACGAAAAAAAAGGGATGGGCTAACATGCTAGGGAGCGATGTATAACCAACCTTAACTGATCGTAGTCTTTTTTAGCTTTAATTTTTGGCTTAATGCTCTTCGATCTAAGCGTAATAGTGCCCGGCTTGTCTGGCTCGCATGGCCAGCATGCGGTTCGCAGATTGTCCCCTTTACCATGTAAATGTCGACCGTTAAGATACGATTAAAGGATCAGGATTATAAAGGAAGTTACTTTCATTTCTGCCGTATCGTTAAAAAATTCTTCACTTCGTGCAAACGTTTCGTTAGGGCAACAGAAACCTTCCGAAAATATTGAGCTTTTTAAAGTAATATGAAAAAGGTTTTGTCAGTCTAAGCAATTATTTGATTAAAGCCCCTTAAGAGCGACTGTCTTTTGCTTTAGCTGGCAGTTGAAATAGAATATCCATGCAATTAAGAAATTAAAATTATTGAATTATCAGTTAAGATTTACTTAACACGTGATGTTCTTTTTTGGAAGCAGTGTAGTCGCACAAAGGACAAACGAGAATGTCACCACCGGAGCTCAAAAGCGCTGGGTCAAGTCAACTTTATTCGACTCCGATGACATCAACTTTTCAAAGTACGTTTTATCACCTGTCTTTGTTGTTTTATTGCATGTATGTCCAATTCAATGGCATACTCGCATCAAAGAACACAAATCATTTTGGATTTCGCCGTCTCGAAGACAATTTAAGAGTTAAGTCCAATGTGGCTGATATATCTGCCATCTTGGATTCATTGCCCAATGAGTCTGTTGTACTTTTCTACTTTACTAGGGCGGAGAAAGTTCACCTTGATTTTCCTCTCCGGTCTCCAGTATTGTATTATATAATCTGGGTCTTTGGTTGCCATATACGTGGCTTCTTTTGCTGTTAGTTAAGAGCTAACGTCGTTTGTTGCAATTAGTAGTAACCTTAGTTGGTTCTCGCAAAGTCTGCCCTTAATTAATATTAAACTGATACTGATTTGCTCAAATCATTGTGTGCATTATTCGCTATCAAATGGGAGAAAAATCCGAAACCAAGTCACTTGTGGTTGCCCATCTGTTCGCCATATCGGACAGCAAAGAATTTGCTTATGATAAAGTGGCCAAAGAAAAATAATGAAAAAGAAAACTTACATTGGTTTTAGATAGGTACGTGAGGACCGTAAGGATATAAGACGTGTTCGCGTGGCTGATTTTATATCCATCACCCGTTTTAAACAAGACTAAGCTTGTTTGTTGTAGAAACTCGACGTTTTTGTGGTTGTTTCGTGGAAAAGGTAACTTAGGCGATCTCTTTTGAACAAAGTCAGTAAGAAATCGAGTGAAATGTGTTCACGATTAAAGATGCGGTGGCGTTGTTTTCGGAGAATAAAAAGCGACGGACGCCTGCCATGATGATGATGTGATTGATATAAAGGAAACTTACAACGCTATTTTGGAGGAAAGTAACAAAGAAAAGGCAACCTTTTGGAGGATAAAGACCAAGAAAGAGGGGAAAAAATTGTAAGAGAATTGAAATATAATTTTCGCAAATTATTTTCTTCGTTTCAGGAGTCCGTGAGTAAACGAACATGGCCGATGGTCACGTGAGCGAGAATTCTCTGTACTTTCTTTTCTTTGTCTACTGATAAATAGAGAGATTAAAGTTAAGGCAAACAGTGCCCGTCTGGTAACTGAAGGTCTTGAGTCGAATGCTGTGAGTAAAAAAAACAACGCCATTTCTTTTCTGTAATTGCACACGGGTATCTCACTCAATATCGATTTTCGGCAAATTCTTGCCCTTGAGTTAACGTTCAACGATTGAAGATATAACTGGTATACTATAGTTACGATCATGTTGAATCACTGATACAAGTGAAAGATATCGGCCGCGATCGCATTTTTTTCCACCTGTCTTATGCTACCTCTATAATTCTCTGCATATATATTCCTACTCTCACATTTATAGCTTTACCATGGTTTGATGACAGTCACAGGGTTTTAATTGGATTTTATGATCATGAGTTAATGTTTTATTGCGCTACTAAAGCAGATTGAAAAGGGAAGACTTACAGTGTAGTCGTTTGGTCATATTCCATTGATAAAAATGAAAAACGTAATTTGGCCTCAAACGAAAACTATGTCGGTTGTTTGAGTGTTTTATTGTGTGTAAGTCCAAAATTTTCAGTCTTAATTTAACCTCTGTCATCGCTTTTCATATTCCAAAACCGTGACACAAACGCAAACTCATTAAACGCAACCTACCGTGGTCGCTTCGAGCAAAAATTATTTCTCTTGCCTTGACATTGCCCGTGAATTAATTTATAAAGTTCTGGAATCCCTAATAACGGATAATTAAAATAAAACTATCTGGTAGGGAAACTCAGAATGAGAAGACATAACAACTGAAGATATAATATGCAGGGCTTTGAGTGCTAAGCACGATGCTGTTCATAATTTCATATATTGAGAATTTGGATTGAAAGCTCAGTTTTTATATTTTCATATAAGATGCTCTAGAAGGATAGGTCAGTCGTGATGGCAAAACCTGACAGATCTGTTTAACTGGGTAGTAATATAATGCAACTATAGGAGCATTTTAAAATTATAGTTGTCGGTGCTATTAATTTTGCGCGTCTACAGAATGACGGAAATCTTTAGCTTATCGTAACAGGAGATGTTAACAGTTGTGTTTGGATTAATGTATGTTAAAAAGCCAATGTGTACATTGAAGCTGTAAAGGATGCTTTTAACGTTTAATTCATAACTTTATTGCTATAGAATTTGCATTTTAAAGACAAAAGATTCACAAGGAGTGGCAGGAATTCTCATATTTAGGAAAACGAATCAGTTTAAACAATACCTTAGGTGTTGTGCGCTACTGTGATGGCTGTATGAGTTCTCAAGAGCACCCAACGTCAATTTTCGGACAATATCTGTTCTGAAGACGACTTGAGATCTAGAATTTTCGGAACATTTGTTGTAGAATTTATTGCTTGCCTGCCTGTCCTAGGATTTTCGAACTTCTAGAAAATGGTATAATTGCCCATTTTTAACAGATTCTTACCTTAAAAAGGTCACCTAGAATTTTCGGGAGCCTTTTCTCTGGCTAAAATTTTCGAAAAAGTAAGTTTTCATCCCTATAATTTTCTGACCACTAGACGTTCAGCTAGGAAATCCGAACAGATGAAAAATTTGTAGGGGATAAAAATATGCCTATATCTACAGTTTAAATACTAAAATACGGTAAACAATGCTATGTTTAAGTGGTTTTGAACTATATTCTCGTTGGGTGCCCCTGACTTCTGTGGAATCGGGGCCGGTTATGTCAGTTATTGATGTCACGTTCAGCTTTTCCACCTGCCCACAACTGATAGCTGTTTTAAATGCGCTAAAGGTACCATCTGCTAACAGATTTAACAAAAGACTTGACAAGAATACAATACTGGTAGCAGGCAAAATCGCATGAAACAGTGCGGTTTGCAATCAGCAACGCTCCTTGCAAAACATTAATTGAAGTGTTTTATCACGATACGGGAGCAAAGAAGCATGAAAGTTCTTGAAAACAACAAGACTCAAGCTCAAATCGAGTGGATTCAGTGTAAAAATTTTTCGCGACTTTTTGACTTAGAGCAACAAAGGCGAGCAAAGCGATGCGCCATACATGAAGGTCAGTAACTTCCTCCCAAATCAGATCAAAGATCAGTTAGTCTTATGCTTTTTCAGTTTTATTTTGAATGATGTTCACTAAAGTAGACAAGCAACTTGGCGGCGAATTACTTCGTTCCCGTTTACTTTGCGAAGAACTGGGGAATATGACATTTTTACATTAATTAAGTTTGTCCCTTATATTAATGTCCGTTAGCATTTTGCTTTACAAATAGTCAATTTTAACAAATTCGGGTGAACTTGCATGTTTCAATTACCAACGTGTTTTGATTTCCAACTCGGAGTTGCTGATGAATAGAAGCTGTGGCGTGTTCAAGTGTCCTAGAGCGTAAATTTCCATATGAGTGCTCCACATCTGTCTTGCTTTCTAAAATTAAACACTGATTTTATTTGAGTTCGGTATTGGTGGGTACAATTACTGTAGACGAACGCAATCGAGTTGTTCGAAGCTAAGCCGAGTGTAAAACGTTTTAATAATCGCTTTAAATAGATTTCGTGTTTACAAGAAATATGGATTGACAAAAACTGACAATGATATTGAAACACTGTGCCTTCCTTAGGACGAATCAAAGAATTGTGTGGGTGTTTTTAGTGGAGAATTTCATTCGTATTGAAAGCACGGACAACTCATAAGCTAGTAGAATAAGTATAGGAAATCGTATTAACGCCAGTGCATTTTGTGGTTTATGGGTGCAACGAGGGATGTTTTGGAAGTTTCAAAATTGCACAAGCCGTAAGCGACAGCAATTTGACGTCTTTCAAAACATCACGAGTGACAGTAAATCAAGAAATGCGTGAGGACTGAGTACTGTGGCGATTTTGCATTAAGTATGTACCAGAAACCCATAAGGGTTGAAACGTGCCCTTGTGTGCTGGGAAACAAGCTTCTGAATATTCAATTTGCTAAGTACCATATTTGGAACAACAAGAGCGAGGGGTTTCCAAATATGGTACTTAGCACTGAAACATTCAACCTATCAGTTCGCACTGAATATTCGGCAGCTGTGAACGCGCGTTACATGGTTCAACCCTTACAGGTTTCTGGTATGTACTCAACAAAATAATTCCATAGCTATGATTCCATGGCAAATTCCGTAACGTATTTATGCATTCGTCATTGCCCGATCAGAAACGCGATATTCGTTGAATATATAATAGGTCGGTCACTTACATAACCCATAATCCCTTACGCGCTGGCCGACGACCAGATGTCCATTTCCTGCAAGTCCCGAAAATTTTCGGGCCTTTTCGGGTGTCACAATTCCCTCTGTAACCTAATAACGGAAACGTTTCAAGTCATCAAATGTCATAATCATTTTGCTTTCCCTTATCTTGAATATAATTGATCAAAACAAGCACATGGCAGTTGTAAATGGCTTCACCGCCTTTTCAGTCGAGAAACGGGCCCCAGGCCCCCTTGGGGGCGTTCGTCTCGAAATAGGAACACGAAGCACAAACACTCGACACTTAAATATCAGTCTGATCTCCTCATAGTGGGCAATAGTTTTATCAGCACATCTGATAAAATCAAATTTTTAATTGTGCTTTATTTACTCGCCCACGTTAAGTCACTACAATTTCTTTAAGGAAAAAATACTTTTACGATCAAATAAGCCCTGTATGCCTTCTCTGTTCGGTTTCTTTTATGCACTATTGGAATTAATTAGCATTCCGTTTTACGTAAAACAGAAAATCGCAAGCTGTTTTTTGTCATGAAAGCATGACAATTCTCTTACTGTAACTTGTGTGTCTCCTCTTGCGATGTGTTGCTCCATATCTGTAGCTAAAGGGCAAAAACTGAACTAAAATCAAACGACTTTCTTTGATTTTTGGCAAAACGCAAATCTCAGCATGATGCTTTCGCTGTGCCATGATTTACGCATTGTCAGGATTCAAGGAATTAATTCCACCGTCTGTAAGTGTGCAGGCTCAAGCCATGTTAACTTGTTGTAAGAGTAAATAACCCTGGAGCTCCGCTTTTAGGTTGGCTAAATCTATTTATTATATAGATACTGATTAAATACCAGGATTTCTCCTTTTACTAAAATATCATATCTTCACCGCGCGCAGTGAACATATCATTTTTATCTTTCACATATGAGGATATATGTGTCGTCATGGTAACGAACACGATTAGCCAATAAAATGCGAGCTTCGTCTTCATTGTAAGATACTTTTGTGCTTCAGTATAATGCCTCTCTACTACATTAACATTTTTATTGCAAAATTTTACATTATCATGATTTGCTTTTCATAACTTTCATATCTTGTTTCATGTTACACAACATGCGTGTTTTAGCGGTTGGTGTCCACTTTTTCATCATTTTGAAAATGAAAAAAACAATTTGTTTTAAATCTGGACATTTCATCAATATCTGTATAATAAACAGAACATTACTTGACCGCTTGGGGATACGAATTTTATCTTCTCGTGCTGAAAGTATCTCTCACTCGTTCGATTCGCTCACTCGTGAGAGATACTTTCAGCTTTCAGCACTCGAAGATAAAATTCGTATCCCCGCGCGGCCATGTAATATCCTCTATATATTAAGCTGCTTATGCTTTCGCCTGTGCTTGCGTCGTTAGTGAAAAACAGCCTTTAGGCTCGATTGCCAGCCGCTGTTTTGAGAAAGGAGCTCGCACTCCTCCTCTCTCTCCGGTAGGAACGAACGCAGACCAGACTCGAGAGAGTGGCGGAAATCGATCCGATGTCGTATCCCGCGTTCAAAAAAAATGAGGACCAGTCTTCAAGTGTAAACACATTTACGTATTCTACAAAAGTCTCCGGATTTCCCTGCGTTAGACTCGATTTCATCGTTATTCAAACATAACGGCGTCCTCCACATGCTTTTTAGGCTTCGACAAACTCATACACTCTGGCAAAAGTACTGTAAATG
Source organism: Montipora capricornis (assembly GCF_036669925.1). Taxonomy (NCBI): domain Eukaryota; kingdom Metazoa; phylum Cnidaria; class Anthozoa; order Scleractinia; family Acroporidae; genus Montipora; species Montipora capricornis. Next base: position 5,611,514 of record NC_090887.1, read on the forward strand.
TTGATCTGTGTTTATTTTCATTTTTGACAAAATAATTTATCTCTTCACAATTTCTCGTTGAATTACATTACTCTCAGGCTGCTCCAGTTCTTTGTATTTACGAATTCTACGCTCTGAACTTGAAACCCATTTATCCGAACATAAGAAAATCGCATCTCGAGTACAAATCTGTACACGTGACTTCTTCCCGCCTCTTACAAACAAGAAACACACTGACCGCTTAGCAGTGCAATGGGCCATTTCCGAGTTGCTGTTTGTCTCGGTGTCGAAGTGAGTCTTGGTGCTCAACTATTGTAAAAGAAATGAGTTTGATTTGCATAAGAATGCGCAACTCATTTCCATTTGAATGGTTGTGCACCAGGACTCGCTTTGAAACTGAGACATGCAGCAACTCGGAAATGAACTATTGTTACCGCTTTCATATTGACCATTACGTGAGCTCGAGGCCATGTGTACCAGTCAGTCACAATGGCGTCCAGCTACGGAATTTGTGTGTCGCCACGATCGATACCCGAGGGACATCACGAACGCAAATTATGTTAATGTGTGCTTGTAAATACAAGTAGTTGATCATGTCTGCTGTTTTGTGCTTTTTTGTAGATGGTATGTTTCGCGAGGTGGACAAGATTAACACAGACATTTCAGCTGTTTGGCGCAGAGCTGCTCTCCTGATCTCCTTCATGTCAATAACAATAACTTTGGCTCTCGGTTCAGTGTATTTTGGTGCGTCTTCATAAACAAATTGTTTATTCTATTTTTAGTGTTTTTTTTTTTGTTCTTGTACCGGCGGTTTTCCAAATCTGACCATTCGCAATAATTATGCAAACATCGCGATACAGCGAGTTTCAATCGAGTGTCGTAAAACAAAAACCAAATTAATTACTTTAGCCAATCAAAAAGGACGGAGACAATACAGTAAGCCAATAAAACTCAAATTAATTACACGTAGCCGACAAAAAGCGCTGGGAAATGTGCACGAGCAAGCCACGCAATTGCTTTCAAGACTGCTTTGAAAATTGCTCCAAAAGACAGTGAATACTTATTGGCATTCGGCCATGTTCTGTCACATGCTTTCGAGTTTCGTTTCGGTCAAGCTACAGTTGTAACTCCAGAAAGATGCTTCCCGGCTTCGCCTCTGACTCTTTACAGATATTTCAACATGAGAGATTTTCAATTTGATCATAGTTAACATTCATAATTTGATGCCATGATTAACTACGATTTGACATAAATCGTACGAAATTCAAGAATCAAACGGAAAGGAAATTTGTGAAAAGAGGTTTCGAAATCTTACTCTTGGTATCTAGCGTCTCAGTAAGGGGGAAATTTTGCCCCCTAGGCTAACTGAGCATGAAGTTTGGATTATTCAACCTCTCCCGCCCTGTGTTTCTGTGTCACCCTGTGTGAACTAGAATTCGGTTATGACCCTTAAACATGTTATGCCCATGAGGCTACACACCTTATTCCAAAATGGCCGCCATTTTAGTATTCTTTTGTTTCCATGCAAATTCGCCCTTATGGCCTCGCTTTCAAACGTGAACTTCAAAAGAATATTGAAACTTGAACGAGTCCATAAGGGCTAATTTGCATGGAAACAAAAGAGTACTAAAATGGCGGCCATTTTGGAATAAGGTGTATGAACTTATGTACTTTTGACCGTCTACAACCTGAAAAGCTAAGCGCTAGATGTTTAGTGAATGGTTACAGTAAAGTCGGTTTTTTATTTAATACATGACGCTAAGGACAAGAATTGCGTCCACGATGTGAAGGCCTGGGGAAACAGCTTCAACATCCATTCCACTTTGTTGAACGATGCTGACTGCAGGGGTGGGCACACGTTTTCTCAAAGCATCTTCAACATTTGATTCAACGAAGCTTCACGAGCTGGCCTCGTATTCAGTCCCAGGCTGCAGCTGCGGGTTGTTACTATGGATACGGACATGGATACATCATTGAGAGACCGATTAGTGCGCACGCGCATGTTGAAATGTTGAATGGTTGTTCAGAAGCAAAGTTCAAACGCATTTTAAAAACCGATGCAACTTCGATTCAGCATCGCTGTTGAGCAAAATCGAGCAGATGTTGATGCTGTTTGCCGGGGCCTTAAAATCTAATGTTGCATATATCTTTTAACAGTGTTATCAACCATAGATGGTCGCCCGGCAGCATTTGGATTTGCGGTAGGGCAATAAAGTGTACGAAAACGTTGTTTAAAGTTAATAATCAACTAAAACTACAATGAATAAAATTCTGCTCGTAAAGACAATTGTTTCAAAATCTTGAAAACGTTGGTTCAAAGTTTTCAAATTTTGTAGTTGTCACTGACATTAAGTCGATACATATTAATTGGCTAATCCTTTTCTTTAGATTCAGTTCAAATCGCATAAGAAATCACGTTAAAAACGATTCGGGTGGGATCTAGGTGTTTGAAGGTAAAACTCATTGAGTCTTGAAGATGAATCGTCACGAACGCCATGACAGTTCCCCTTTAATTTTAGTATTAGGTATTTTATCAGGGCTAGGGTCCATTGCTTTCTTTCTTTGTCTCTTGTGTTTTTTAACCAACCCTGTAAGGTTTTGTGAATGTTGCAGATCACAGGCACTGAATAGATCGAGCGCAATGTTCATCCCAGCTGCAACTAAAATAACTTGTCCCTTTTTCCTACTCTTCCCTTCATTCGTATTTCAATATAAACCCTTTGCATTTTAGATCGCCGCTTGTTTGGATGCGTGTTCTTCCGCAGTGGTCGTGTGGCGATTCTGGGGAACATATGGACAAAAATATTCATACCAAAGAGAGAGAACGTAAGTACGCATCGTGTCTCATGTTGCTCGGCTGCTTTGTTCTGTCACGCATGCGTGACGTGACGTCAATGCAACGTCACTTCCACTCTTCCGTCATTAGGCACACTAGCAGGTTTTAAATCGGTTAAGAATGTAGTCATTCGTCCAAAGGTCTGGACCACATCTAATCGAGAAGATTAGTGCAAAGGTTTCCTTTCCTTTCCTTTCCTTCTCACGAGAGAGGGAAGTCAAGAAACGTCTGCCAAGCAGAGTGTGGCTACTTTGAATCGTTTCAGTACATGAAATTAACGAGGAACTTAATCCCCGCAACTGGTCGGGTTGAAGTCACGCAACGCTCCACGAGCCCGAGCGGTTGCGAATGAAACTGAACCAAATGTCGCCCAAAGCGACTCAAATGAACTCGAGGACTGCACTAACAGACTCTCATTCCAAGCAAAACAACTCAACGACGTGACCAAGGGGCACGCAACGCGTGCAAAATTAAAAGAAATTTACGCAATTAATTTAGCCAATGACAACAGACGCGCACAATCAAAAAGGCCAATCATGACGGAAAGCAGACACGTGCAGCTCGC
>NC_090887.1:5627393-5629893 GCF_036669925.1 Montipora capricornis
TAGCGCTCCAGCGCTAGAACGACTAGACACTTAAATAAAGTTCCTTTAATACTACAGAATACGTTTAAACCGAAGAAAATTATGTTTACAAACAAATTTGTTTGAAATTTGTTTTTAAAAAAGTGTTTATATCAGGAAAACTGAGTTTTATAGTTGTTTGTTTTCACTGTCATTGTTTGTGGGAACCACCATCTTGAATAATAACGTGTTACGGCTGCGTTATAGATTTGACACAAGGAGCTTTTGTTACTCGTCACAACTATTCAAGATGGCGGTGCCCATAATTTGAAAACAAAAATAGGCGATTCTAAAGCTTACTTCTTTCAGATAAAAACACTTTCTTTGGAAAAAATTTAGACTGATTTCAGAGTAAAGATGATTTCCAGTGGTTTAAAGTTATTTTTTGTTGTACTTTTTCGCCAAACCAAGTTAAATTAGAAGACTTTGCATGATCCATTTTATTTTAGATATTTTGTGGAAAACAAGCTTTATACAAAAAAGCTTTTGACAAAAACAAGCAGTCCTCCAAGATGGGCAGAAAGGGTGAGCGAATATACCATTAAGTCTTACTAAGCTAGTTGGAGTTGCATACTGTAAGTGACAAACCACATCTTTTTTCCGATGATTCAAGGCCCCAGCACAAAGCTCGCTGGCCATAAATCAACAGGAAAAAAATGCGGATTGGTAACTTATCGTAGGGACCAAGAAACAGTGGTTAGTAAAACAGTTATTATATCTCTGAGGTAATCAGTCATGCAGGAAAGGAAACAAGTTGAAGTCATGTAGAACATTTTACTCACAGACTGAAATGATTGGCATGCATAAAAATCTTCAAAACAGATAAATTTTAGCATACAAGTTGCTTGGGTCCTAAACAGGATATTCAGACCTAAGACCTCCGTAATGTGTCGGATGTTCTACCAATTGAGCTACTAGTCTAAGAACTCACTGGAGTAACACCTTTCCGTAATTTTGTGTATTTGTATAAACTGAGACGCATGACTTTGTAGAGCCCGCAGACCAATGGGACACATTTTCCATTCAGGACTTAGATAAACGACCTAGCTCTCCGGTGAGTTCTAGTAGCTCAGTGAGTAGAGCATCTGACCGGTGTTACTGAGGTCATAGGTTTGAACCCTGTCTTTTGCCTGTTGCCAAGCAACTTGTTTTCTATCCTTCTCACGGGCACATTACACCTTTCCATTATTTCGTGTATTTCAATAAATATTGTTGGCTTTTTGAAATAGTTGCTTGCAAGATACAAACATTTTCGCAAGTTTATTTGTTTTTTTCGAAGATCAAAATTTAGCGTTAAGCTCAAATTTTTGTTTTGAAGGTGTGGGGGGGGGGGGGGGGTGGGGGGGCACAATTTGGCTGTGCTTGTGTAAGGTTCTTTGCCTCGAAGAATGCAGCCCAAGTAGGATTCGAACTCGGTATCTTCTCATTCAGAGGCAATCGCAATGACCACTAAACCACGGACAACTACGTGACAGAGGAATAGGTAATAGCATGAGTTGTAGTGATATTTTTTATAAATACCTTGAGTGATATTTCAAAATTGTCATACATAACGGCTTGTGAAATTTGCCAAAATATCACATACATCCTGCTATTAGTAATTTTGTTTGAAGAACTTTTGCAACTTTTCATCGAGTTGTTTTGCTTCATGGATGAGCAAATTGGTTTCAAAGGTCTTGTTTTTGGTCTAGCTGGTCCAGACAGTAGTATTTTGGTTTTCTGAATTTTCTTTTTAGTTCTTGACTCCTGAATTTCAAAATCTGGAAATCTTTCTGCCATTTCTTTGGTAACTCACGCAACCAGATTCTTGTTGATTCGTGATACCATAGTAACTGTAATTTTCGCATGTTGGTATTTCAAATTAAGCTGAAATACCTCTGCTCTCAACCAATCAAATTGCAGAAATTTTCTCAGGTAGTAATATAAACGGGGAAATATGTATTAAAGAACTGTGTGTGTGACCGGAAATGCATTTTTGCATTTTGGTTGCATGTAATGCAATACCCTGTCATCATACATGTATATGACTCAATGACACATCTTACCAGGCTAATTACATAATTTTATAAAAAATTTTCCTGTTATTGTTAAGAAAAAGTATTGAATAGCTTTTAAATATCATCGTAAAAACTTTGGTTTGAAAAGATCTGTCTATAATTACCTCAGTACTTAATTTAAAGTAGCCAACTTCTCTGAGTGAAATAGCTAAGTTAAATGCATTTCATCGGCTGTCAGTGCTTATATTGAAACCACTGCACTGACAAAAAGCAAGGTCACTGTCTATTAGAGGGACCAGTCATTATTTATTCCGAGGGGAGAGGGAAAAATATGTTGGAAAGATCAAAATTTGTGCTACCGCCCCTTCCTCCCTGTAAATGGCAGGTGACCCCCCCTTCTTTGTACACTATATACGTGATGACCCCCCCCCCCTTCCCCTCCTCCTACACGCACACCTCATATCTCCTCCTATTATACTTTAACC
>NC_090887.1:5637393-5647393 GCF_036669925.1 Montipora capricornis
CTATGTAATGCACTTTCAATCTTCAGTACTTTATTCTTGTTAGACTGATTAGTGATAGATTTGTATTTGTGCAATTGTTGTTTCTACTGTGTTCTAGACTGCAAAACAGTCGTATTTTTTGCGAACGCAAGCGACACGGTAAAATAATATTCAAACGAAAGGTCTGGAGCGAGTGTAGAAACGGCGAGGGAGAATGGGGAGAGACGCGAAAAAATACTCGCCTCACATCCACGTGCCTCACATGCCCTACGGGCGTGTGAGGCTCGCGCGCTTCACACGCGAGGATCACGCTTACGGCGCTTCGCGCCTTCCGTAAATGGAAGAAAACGACTGTTTTGCAGTCTAACTGTGTTCATGTACTTGTTAACTTTTATATTGCTCATTTGATTACTTCTGCAGAGTTGTAACTTACGGCTCATTTCTGTGCAATCTTCCTTCGCTTGTCGTAATATATTGTTGGCATGATTTTAAACATTAAAACACTTTACTACTATTTTCATAAAATGGTGTGACCTTTTAATTTTACATTTCCTTTGGTCACATGTCCCTTTTGGTTGCGTAGCAGTTGATTTTGTGCCACCCGGGTGTAGAACAAGTTGCTGGCAACCCTGAGAGGGCACTGTGGCAAACATAATAAATAATAATGAATAATAATAATAACCTTAGTTTATTAACGTGTCATGTGCATCTGCTATACAAATTTCTTATACTGGCTGTATAAATTACTAAAAATAATGATAAAAACACTAAAAATACTTAGTCTAACGACATTGTCCTTACTCTAAACCCTAAAATCAGTACATACGATAATATAAGAACAAAGCGGTAATGAATAGACCATTTTCGAATTCTCACAGCTGGACTGGATCTAGCATGAAACGGAGGCTGATGTATGCAAATTAATTTGAATTTCAAAAGTTTGCCCGCATTAGCCTCCATTTCATGCTACATCCAGTCCAGCCGTGAGAATTCGAAAATGGTCTATTCTGATCGACCCATACTCGTAAAATTATCATCTCTTACAAGAGTTTCTAAATTTGTTTTCCTAATCTTGCATTTGAATAGCCTGCGAGAGGATCCGGTTTTTTCGCCTCAAGTTTCAACCACCGAGGAGAAGCTTTCTTTCTCTTTTTTTCCTCTTTTTTTCCTCTTTTTTTCCATTCTCGGTGGGTGAAACTAGAGCCGGAAAAACCGGATCCTCTCACAGACTGTTAATATCGTTCGTCACTTTTGACAAAAGAAATGGCATTTTGTATAGCTGCTTTTTTGAAAATCGCTGCCGGTTTCTTTAAATACTTCATGTTTAATTATTTATCCGTATGGGCTATGTATTTTAGCTGTAAATGTAATGTCTGCAAGATATTAGCTATTGTAATTACTCTGAAATACAAGACGAAATAAACTTTAAGCATGTGTGTATGTTACCTTCAGCAGGGCGCATGCGTAATCTGCGCTAAATTGTAATGACAAGGGCGGTCTGGAGCTGTGAGTAGGCGTGGGATTTGTCTCATATGGTTTACGTTTAGGGGCCGACATAACCCTCCCTCAATGCCGTACCGGGAGGCGAGGTCGGTAGCAGAAAGCAGCGAAGGGCCAACTGCGTCCAAAAGCGATCGCACGGGCCGAAATCCCGGGATGACTCGTTTGGTACGACGCTCCAGCGCCACGTCTGGAGGTACTGCATTTTTCTCTCTTGTTCAAACATTCCGTCAGCTCATGCGCAAATGCTCTGGCTCTCCGATACCTACCATATCAAAAGAAGATGCTGGTTTTTACAAGGAATTGACATTTCAGTTGATTGTACAGGCATAAACGTAGATGTAAGAAACGTGCGAGTCTGGTCTTCTGGAAACAAAGGTGAGAGAGGGTTTCGTGCAGACTGGGACGTCTAAAATGCTTTGTTGCAAAGCTGGCGGTTCACGAGTGAAGTTGTCTCTCTGGCCTTTCTGTGGACGAATTCCAGGACCTACCGATACAATTTGGGTAAGTTTTGAGAACTAAAAACTACAATTGATGCGGTATTTTGCTGGAAGGACTGGGTGGCCCTACACTTATAAAAAAATCTATGAAATGAGAATCGGGGTTCTCCCTTGTCACGGAATGGCAGAATTACCCAGAAGTCTTTTGGGCATGAACGAGGCAACTTGAAAAGCACAAGACTGGACCTCATCAAATGGTTGAAGCGCGGCCGGAGGAAAAAGTGAGAAGAAAATTGTTAGCCAGATACTAAGGAGTAGCCCTGGTGTGTGCTGTTAATGTAGACTTCTGATTTCTGAACACATTTTTGTTATAGAAAACTCGGGACAAAGTAGTGCTTTTTTCGCTGTTATTCTTGTAGCAAAAGCTGGCGTTTCGTCAGTTGTTCTTGTCAAAAGAACGGTATAATGTAAGTAAGAGAATACTGAAATTTACATTTGCAGATTACGAAAGCCGGGCAAACTCTATATGATCTCTATGCAATAAGCGCACTCGACATTTCTTGATATTAATCTTATAAAAGTCTGTTTTTGAAGGATTTTCCTGCTACTACATATAAAGAAAAACAACCGAGTTTTCTCTCCGGTCCTCTCAGTTCTCGTGATGTTCGCGGAAATTACATTCTGTTCCTCAATAAACCTAGAACAACCAATTATGGTCTTAATTCTCTTTCTTACTTCAGTATCAGCTAAGTTATGGAATGCGCTACCTGATTTTATCCGTACTGAATGAGTTAACAGGTTTTAAAACGTGAATCTAGGCGGCATTTTGTATAGCTGCTTTTTTGATTCTTTAAATATTTCATGTTTAATTATTTATCCGTATGGGCTATGTATTTTAGCTGTAAATGTAATGTCTGCAAGATATTAGCTATTGTAATTACTCTGAAATACGAGACGAAATAAACTTTAAGCATGTGTGTATGTTACCTTCAGCAGGGCGCATGCGTACTCTCTGTAATCTGCGACTCCAGTGCTTACCATATGACAGAAAAAATGACTTTTCTCTTGAATATATAAGCGAGAGAAATCTTACGCTAAATTGCAATGACAAGGGCGGTCTGGAGCTGTGAGTAGGCGTGGGATTTGTCTCATATGGTTTAGGGGCCGACATATCCCTCCCTCAATGCCGTACCGGGAGGCGAGGTCGGTAGCAGAAAGCAGCGAAGGGCCAACTGCGTCCAAAAGCGATCGCACGGGCCGAAATCCCGGGATGACTTGTTTGGTACGACGCTCCAGCGCCACGTCTGGAGGTACTGCATTTTTCTCTCTTTTTCAAACATTCCGTCAGCTCATGCGCAAATGCTCTGGCTGTCCGATACCTACCATATCAAAAAAAGATGCTGGTTTTTACAAGGAATTGACATTTCAGTTGATTGTACAGGCATAAACGTAGATGTAAGAAACGTGCGCGTCCGGTCTTCTGGAAACAGAGGTGAGAGAGGGTTTCGTGCAGACTGAGACGCCTAAAATGCTTTGTTCCAAAGCTGGCGGCTCACGAGTGAAGTTGTCTCTCTGGCCTTTCTGTGGACGAATTCCAGGAGCTACCGATACAATTTAGGTAAGTTTTGAGAGCTAAAAACTACAATTGATGCGGTATTTTGCTGGAAGGACTCAGTGGCCCTACACTTATAAAAAAAATATATGAAATGAGAATCGGGGTTTTCCCTTGTCACGGAATGGCAGAATTACCCAGAAGTCTTTTGGGCATGAACGAGGCAACTTGAAAAGCACAAGACTGGACCTCATCAAATGGTTGAAGCGCGGCCGGAGGAAAAAATGAGAACCAAATTGTTAGCCAGATACTAAGGAGTAGCCCTGGTGTGTGCTGTTAATGTAGACTTCTGATTTCTGAACACATTTTTGTTATAGAAAATTCGCGACAAAGTAGTGCTTTTTTCGCTGTTGTTCTTCAGTGTAGCAAAAGCTGGCGTTTCGTCAGTTGTTCTTGTCAAAAGAACGGTATAATGTAAGTAAGAGAATACTGAAATTTACATTTGCAGATTACGAAAGCCGGGCAAACTCTATATGATCTCTATGCAATAAGCGCCCTCGACATTTCTTGATATTTATCTTATAAAAGTCTGTTTTTGAACTGAGGATTTTCCTGCTACTACATATAAAGAAAAACAACCGAGTTTTCTCTCCGGTCTTCTCAGTTCTCATGATGTTCGCGGAAATTACATTCTGTTCCTCAATAAACCTAGAACAACCAGTTATGGTCTTAATTCTCTTTCTTACTTCAGTATCAGCTAAGTTATGGAATGCGCTACCTGATTTTATCCGTACTGAATGAGTTAACAGGTTTTAAAACGAGAATCTAGGCGGCATTTTGTATAGCTGCTTTTTTGATTCTTTAAATATTTCATGTTTAATTATTTATCCGTATGGGCTATGTATTTTAGCTGTAAATGTAATGTCAGCAAGATATTAGCTATTGTAATTACTCTGAAATACGAGACGAAATAAACTTTAAGCATGTGTGTATGTTACCTTCAGCAGGGCGCATGCGTACTCTCTGTAATCTGCGACTCCAGTGCTTACCATATGACAGAAAAAATGACTTTTCTCTTGAATATATAACCGAGCGAAATCTTACGCTAAATTGTAATGACAAGGGCGGTCTGGAGCTGTGAGTAGGCGTGGGATTTGTCTCATATGGTTTAGGGGCCGACATATCCCTCCCTCAAGGCCGTACCGGGAGGCAAGGTTGGTAGCAGTAAGCAGCGAAAGGCCAACTGCGTCCAAAAGCGATCGCACGGGCCGAAATCCCGGGATGACTCGTTTGGTACGACGCTCCAGCGCCACGTCTGGAGGCACTGCATTTTTCTCTCTTGTTCAAACATTCCGTCAGCTCATGCGCAAATGCTCTGGCTGTCCGATACCTACCATATCAAAAAAAGATGCTGGTTTTTACAAGGAATTGACATTTCAGTTGATTGTACAGGCATAAACGTAGATGTAAGAAACGTGCGAGTCCGGTCTTCTGGAAGCAGAGGTGAGAGAGGGTTTCGTGCAGACTGGGACGCCTAAAATGCTTTGTTGCAAAGCTGGCGGTTCACGAGTGAAGTTGTCTCTCTGGCCTTTCTGTGGACGAATTCCAGGACCTACCGATACAATTTGGGTAAGTTTTGAGAGCTAAAAACTTGAATGGATGCAGTGTTCTGTATTGAAAAAAATTCCACCAATCTTGTATTTCATTACATTTTATAGATATCTCGTGCTGGAAGCCCTGGAGGGTGGCGATTTTCTGGACCTGTCAGAATGATCAAGTGAAAATTAATTGAATATATAATTAGTTCAACAGCGATTGAGAGTTTTTGTCTCGTGGGGAAAAAAGGCGAGATGTTATACTCGTGGGAACTTATCGTTGCCCTGAAACTAACACCAAACTAACTCAATTGAAGTTAATTCTGTACTTGGCACTGCGGGTTGGCAAATTTTTGCGAACGTGTGGTATTGCGTAAATCAATATCTTTGTTTGTGGCTTCAGTTTTATAGTCTTGCAGTCTCCAAAATAGTTTTTTTTTTTAAATAAATGCCTTTCATATTTAAGTAGAATACAACAAAATTCAAAGACTGGCTGGCCTGAAGAGAGCTTTTTTCCGTTTGTTTTGACACAGAAATCTGAAGTTCTCCAGACATTCCGGAAGTTGGGCACAGCCAACCAAAATTGACAGTAACAGTGATAACAGGACAGTTCTGCTTTTTGATTGGCTGTGGACTTGTTCCAGCATGCCAGACACGAAAGAAAACAAACTGTGAACTGAGTGCTTTGAAGTAGTAGTTTTCCGACCATATTCGCAGCAAAACTTGCTAGAAATAGTGAGCGGGGACGTCTTGTTTTTATCGAACGGGACATTAAACTGTGGAAGCTGTGGACATTTTCAAGAACCACAGCGATTAGAGTTGTAGTGCAGAAATCACGTCATACAGAAATGGCGGCTGTATCTCACATTTTACACATGGCGCTGAAGTTTGCGACCTCAATATATTCTTAGCATTCTTTTAACGATTTCACTGGAAGGAAATCTTCTCAAACGCGATCCTTTAAAAGCCAAGAAGTTTAGGAGTGCATAATGGGGTCTGGAAGTTCCATCGCAAGTCGGAGAAAAGTTATCGATGATGATGAATTTTCCGAAAAGTTTGAATCTGGGGTAACGAAGGAGATACCGATTGAATGCAGCACGGCAGGCAGTAAAGCAACTTCTATCAAATCGGTTGGATCGTTTGGAATTGGTAAAAAAGGCAGCAGGAGAAAGAAAAGAGCCAATCCGGTTATTAAGAGCTTTAGTCTCCGCTCTGCGTTGTCGATTGCAGTTGATCAAGAAGAAGGTGTTGACGAAAGACACAACAGAGAACTCGAACTAAAGAACAAGGTAATGGAAATTGCCGAACTTGAGAGGCGCAAAGATAAGCTTCATAGCGAAAACCAGAGGCTACGAGGGGAAATTAAAGCTTTACAAGCAACATGCCTTAAGTTACGGAACGAAAGGGGAATGGCTTTGGAAGGCAAAGATCAAGCGCTGCAAAGGGCTACTGCCTTTGAGAAAGGTGAGAATTTTACCAATGTCGAATTGTTATGTAAGTACAGTTATTTGTCGAGAGATCTTCTTTTTAATTTCCTTTCGTTGAGGAGGCATACATAATTCAATTGCACAGCGTACATAAACTGATATTGCTGAATGACGTGTGATTGACAGTGACTGCATGTGCTAGTAGTTTCTTTCTCCTGTGAAACTGACGATGGAAGATCTTAACTCGTGACATGCACACACATTAGCCTCTTTGCCTGGCTTCTTGATTCTTCTTCGAAAGTCCTTAGTATTAACGTACTCGAAGGTCATCTGGCCTATTTTATCCCTCTAGCCAGTCATTTAAGGATGAAGATTGATTCTTTTAAGTTTATTGAATTAATCAATTAATTAAACTAATATTTCGATTATTGCCCTGGGGGTTTTAGAATGCACCTGTCGAATTGTCCCTTACTTCTGAGAGGAGTTTCTTACAAAAATGTAGACATTAGGGTGGATCAGAATTTGAGTAAATTGTGGGCTAGTTCCCATAACAAGATTCCACACACCAGTAAAGTTAAGAGTGAGTGTTTTGGTTTTAGCATTTTGAGTGGAGGGGCAGAAAAGGCTGGGAGCAACCGGCTTTATGTGTCCATATACAAGTTGTGTCAGTAGACATGGCACATAATTATGCATTCATAGATTATTAAACTTAATTCTTAAGGAGAGTGTCATATTATGGTGCAAATTGCCCATCTGTGGTATGTTATGGAAAAGCTAAACTCCTTGACTTTATTTCTTACGAAACCCAGTTTGGAATGAAAAGAAACCTTGTTTTGGGTGGTAATTAATTAAAGGTGTTAGTTTACAAGGATTTCCTGCTCTCAACTTTTGGTCTAGGTGGGGGACTCAAAGGAGCATTTTCAGTGTCCCTCTGATTACAAAATGACTGTGTCATATCTTTGGGACAATAATTGTCCAAAAGATATGAAGAGACACCTTACATACTCAGCATAGATATCATTCTTGTTCTCAATAGCCTTTTGGTTCAACTGGGGGCTTCAGGTGTACTATAGTACATCCCTTTCATCTACAACAAATTTCTAACTTCAGCAGTCAACTGCCTGCATTGTCACTGAAAAGTCTGTTCAGTGAATGGTACTGAAAGTAACCATTAATTTTACCTAACTCATAAAAAGGTGTTTTGATACATATGTCTCACAACTAATAACTACAGCCTGAAAACACATCAATTTGTCCTCCAGAATAGGAGACCATTTCATAGCCTCAGGAGGAAGTGGATTTTACATTCCTTTGCAGTCTTAAACTGGGGCTGTGTGCCTGCTAGGTGCAAATCTTATTTAACAGAAATTCCAAACTGGGTTAGAGTGATCCAATTATTGATGTCTAAAATTCTTCCCTGAGGTCCAACAAGGGTTTATGAAAATGCAGTTTGAACAATGCTTGTTATTGGAGTCCTCGCCTTAATGGAGTATGTTACCTACATGTGTGCTTATGCTAGCAGTTTCACGTTGTGATTCCTGATGTTCAAAACTCAAACAACCATTTTAATGAGAATGAAAAAGTGGAAATAAAAGTTTGGGATCCCTTACCTTTTGCTAAATGCCTCTCAAGTTCTAGGAGTGATTGTGCTTAAGAGGTCATCTTTGTTTAGTCATGAGGTCATAGAGATGTTAAAGTCATGTGAAGAACCAGTCAATATGGGGAGTGCCTGGCCCTTAATAACATCAGCTGAAAAATTAATGAGTCCTTGACTTGACCAGGCCTTTTATGCCCACATGGGTGTCTACAATGTAGGATTAAACCAATGCTGACAAGATATTGTTCCATTGTGCACTAGCTGTAGGAAGGTTATTGGATGTTGCCTTCTTTTATTCAGCAAGACATGAATAGAGATCTTGAGTAATCATTAATAATATTGATCACCTCAGTGATACAGTCAATGCATGAGATAATATTATTACATTAGACAGACTTCCAACATACTGAAAGTCTATTCGCGCAAGTTGAACGAACCATTGTACATTAATCTGGTATTGTGTTCGACCAGACTTAAATAGAGATGTCATTCATGTTAGTGATGCAGTCAGCGATCTAGGTAATTACATCAGACAGACCTCCAACATGATCAAAATCTACCCATTTAAGCCGACAGACTGCGAATAATAAATGCATTCATGAGATTATAATGGTGCATTTATGTTTTACTCCGATTACATAAGAAGTGTTCAAAAGATATGGCAGAGACACCTGACATACTCAACATGTCTTGAGTTGTGAACATTACATTGAACTAACACGCAGCTAATGTGTTGAGTCATGCTCCTTTTGTTTCAACATGCTAACGTGCCGTGGGGGTGCATTCACCTTATTCACTGTTTTCCCATGGAGGGTCACAAATATTATCATTAACGTTTAAAACTTCATCTTCACATCTACTAAAAGTGTTTAATTCAACAGTGAGCTGGCTAGCTAGGTATGGACTGTAAAAGATTATCATAATAAACTGTATGCTGGAACTACTAATGTTTATCAGTTCTCTGTCCTAGGCATTCTTCTCTCCCTCCCCCCCCCCACCCCCCCCACCCCCCATGTGTCTCATGGTTTATTTGGTGCAGCTTAATATAAAAACCCTTGTGAAGTGGTTACAATGAAGAGTACATGTATATTTCCTAGCTTCCTAAAGCAGGCATTCATGTACTTCAGTTTTACAACAGTGTTTGTAACACAGTGGCCCGCGAATGTGCAAGACTTGATCGCCTCTGGTTGCTTGAGTTGTTCGATTGACCCACAATGGTTGCAAGAGAAAACTCAAAACTCGTTCGAAAGGCGAGCAATGTTTTTGCTTTCTCTTGTGAATGAGCAGAGCCATTCTCACGGGTACCTGACATTTTCGAACGACTGCTTTAGGAAAGTGAACGACTTTCAATTCTGTTCTCACGAGTCACTCTTACATGAGAACTACTCCTTAACTCGTGAGAACAACTTCCCTTTCCATTCTCAGTGCGACTTCACCGCTACTTCACAGCTTCACACCTCAGAACGACTAGTCCTTAGGAACGTTTTTGGGTGAGAGGTCACATACAGTATACCCCCTGGAAGATAAGAGGGAGGAAAGATAAATGAGAAGCTGGGTTTTAATATACAACTTTTTCATCTTCATTGATGAGCTGAAAGAATATGATAGTGAGAGTTACACAGTATTATCGGTCTCCCCTATTATGCCCATTTTAAAAGAAAATTTACAGGTCAGTTGATCGTGATGATGTAAGGGACTGTTATGTTGCCAAGCAGTTCCTTAATTAAAGTGTTCCGTCCAAGTATCCTGTTTTATTCTAATCTGTTCGTGAAAGCCGATTACAGTGGTAATGATACAATCAATAGAGCTTTCTAGAAAAACAATGGATTGCATGTTATATGTGCATGACATTTTACCTTTTGGAGTTTCGAATCAGAAGCTATTAATTATCAAGTCAACAAAATATGTTT
>NC_090887.1:5649893-5674893 GCF_036669925.1 Montipora capricornis
TAGAGGGAAAAACTTGCAAAATATCCAGCACTGTCACATATGTTCGGATGATTTCGAACCCTCCTGTTATGAAGGCATCTTGGCCACAGCGGTAGATGCGACAGTTGCGTGTAATTGATGAAATGTTAACTTTGTGACTCCATCGATTCCATTTATACCCAGTGAATAAGCTATGTTTTCTTTATTCAGGAGATTTCAGTGGCAAACCCGGTGCCGGAGAAGTGAACCGAAAAGTTGTTTTTGCAATAAACTGGGAAACGTCATTTCGTCAATGGTATTCGCGCTTCAAGCTGGGTTTTATAAACTCGGCAACAATCACAAACTGTTTAATTTAAGTTTGAGAATTCGTAAAACTACGAACAGATCTAGAGTTATGTGTTAACTTCATACATGTTGTTCATTTCTCGCAGCGCTCACAATCCATGTGCTTGACTGAGACCCACAATGGCAGTTTGCAGCACTTCTCTTTGCAAACGCACGGTCGAAAGGCTAGAATTCTACTTTACACAACGAAAAGCTTGATCTGTTGGCACTTCTAAGTTAATAGAAATTAACTGAAGCTTATATATAGATCTGTTAGCTAAGAGCTATGAGCATCACTAGATGTCTGTAAGCTAAAGTTAGTCAAATTGAATTGAAATGACAGACAAAATAATACCAGCCAACAGAATCTCGTAGTAATCAAGTCGTATTTCCCCTTCTTGAGTCTTCCCTTTCGGTTGCTTCCTCTTCCTCAGATCCTGAACTTTATCGCATTTGTTTGAAAGAATATGGTTCAAGTTCTACCATAAATTTACGTGTATTAATGACGAAGAAAGTGGAGTACTATGTTGAGACCACCTGCTTGCTTGAGCGCAATGACGTCACAACGTGGCGGCATGCATTCCTTTTTTGGAAGTAACAGGAAGAAAAAGAAAACAAAATGGTGGGCGTTCAAATTAGGAAAACAACCAAGGATTTTTGGCAAATACAAGGCCTTTCAAGATGAATAAGGATTTTTCTTGTTTTTTTAGGTAAAGGATGTTATATTTTGACAATGATAAGACACAAAAAAAATTAATCCTCTACCCTTCAGTTCTCCTTTAAACCATTCCGCTCCAATTCCATATGAAGAGGTGTCCGCTGAAACTGTAGTCTTGAGTTGTGGGTCATAAATCGCTGGAACTGGTGTTGAAACTAACTGCCTCTTGATCTCTTTGAATGCTTCTTTCTGAGCTTTGTCCAACATCCAGGCACTGCCTTTGGTAAGACGATCTCTTAGGGGCTTGCTGATATGGGCTAGGGTGGGCAGGTACAGTGTACTTGCCCATCTGATTGACCATTCCTAAAAATCGTCTTAGTTCCGAGACATTTGCCAGCGCTTTTGTGTGAGTTACATTGTATTGCGCCAACCTTCTAGGGATCAGATTTGATTCTATCTTTTCTGATTACATATCCCAGCAAGGCAAGTTTCTCCTTGGCAAATTTGCATTTCTCAAGATTGAGTGTCACACCGTTCTCTTCTAGAGGTCTGAAGGCGGCTTGTAATAATAATAATAATAATAATAATAATAGTCTAATTATACACATGAAAAACATCACTGAGTAACAGAAGTGTTCAGTTTACAAATTTCTAAAATAATTATCTAAAATTAAGTACAGTTTTATTGATAAAAGTACTTTTAAAACGTTCAGTCCTTATTCTCAGTATAATGAAAGAGTGGCCCCTGTTTCTTAAAACTCTATCCGTAGTTGGCGGTAAGAGGTGATGAAGTGGATTGTCGGGAGACTTACCGGTAATTTTCTCCCAAAGCTGGCGATCCTTGTCAGATAGAATATTCAAAACAGAATAACATTCTTAAGTATAAAGTACCCTAATTTAAAAGCTCTGCATGTATTAAAAAAATTATGAATATGGCTAAGATATAAGTTATAGAAAGCACCACCCCAAACCTCAATAGCATAAGTAAAAATTGAAAGAATTAACTGCTTAAAATGAAGATCTCTAAGTAGTCGACCAAAAACCCATACACATGTAGTATTTGCAGACACGCAAAATGTGAAGATGAGAACTAGCTTTGAATAACATAATAAGATCAAAGAGTATATCCCAGTTCGTTGGATTATCCTCAAAAATAACTCCTAAGAGTTTTAATTTAGATTTACGCGTAATATATATATTGCAAAGGGCCAGGTTGATTTTTTTCTTGGTCGGGCTCTTTGTGCATGTGTGTAAGTGTCTACGAACACTAGGAAGTTGTCCATTTGAAATGCTCAGGTGCGGATGAGATTCCAAATGCAGAGATCCACATTCGCAGTTGTCCAGTCACCCCAGATGACTAAAAACCTGTTCAGACAAGTGTAATAACTCCAACGGTCGTCTGGACGATTTAAGTTTTAATAAATGTCCTTTCATGAATGTTATCAAATGTCATAACATAGAATGACCTTTTGTTCTGATCGCTTTTCATTCAATGGAAAATTCCAGAAAAATAAGGAATAAACGTGCCGAGGGTATAAGCTGCAGGTTGAAGGTTGCAGGTTAGAGTTGCAGGTCACTAATTCATCATGGCTAAAACAACGCAAAACTTTACTAAATGCTATTAACATTAGGCCTAAATATTAATGTTTAAGCCTAAGGTTAGCATTTTTGTAAAGCTTTGGGTTGTTTCAGTTATCTATAGTAAAACAATGATCAGCAACCCTAACCAGAGTGCAACCTGCAACGTCTGGAAAAGTGTGATTCCCAACGAACTATCAACACATTTTTCGTTGACTGAAGCAGAATTATTCTTTTAAGATGTGTCGTCATCGGTGAAAGTCATTGTATCGCTAAATGGTTTAGTTTTACTAAGATATCTATACTGTTAATCCCGGTCTAGCATGTCTTTCATTCCCGGTCTGGCATATCTCCTACACCTGAAGCTACCTGATCTTTTATGAATGAAGTCTCAATATCTAACATAAAGTATTTGCTGTAGGTACAGTATTACAGTACATGTATTAAAGTTAAGTGTTACATGTACAATGTAGGTTGCATGTAGCATATTATGTAGAAGAGAAAATGCAGCTGTACATCTTAACATGAGGAGCAGAGTTCAGTAGGGGCCACTTTGTGATAATTATTGAAGTCTCAATATCTAACATAAAGTATTTGCTGTAGGTACAGTATTACAGTACATGTATTAAAGTTAAGTGTTATATGTACAATGTAGGTTGCATGTAGCATATTAGGTAGAAGAGAACATGCAGCTGTTTATCTAATTAACATGAGGAGCAGAGTTCAGTAGGGGCCACTTTGTGATAATTATTAATAACCAATTTTATTATTAAAAACTGAACTACGGATATCAGATTTCCAGTATTTTCCTTGGCTCGCCAGACACAAGCTATCAGTTCATATACCTAGTCCTGTACCTAATTTGGTCAAGGAACGCGTCAGCAATAACTTAAGCAAGCTGAAAACATTTTTGCAGGTCTGAGGAGAAAATGGCCAACAAAAGCTGTTCTAGACTGGAATTGACCAAGGCAGAAATTCCCAGGAACATCAAAATAGAGTTGTTGACCCTGGAGTTTTTAATAAAGCAATTATTCTACTAGGGCTTGCTGGATATAAAATGATTATAACCAACTCGGCAGTGTGTTCCTCGTCGGTTATCTATCGCTTCATATCCAGGGCACCTTTGTAGGTTAATAAATTATTGTGAACTGTCTGTATTCTAGACACGAGTGATGGAAGAATTGAGCAAGAGAGGAAGGGTATTAAATGTTGTGACGCTCATCAAAATGAGCAAGCCTCTGTTATTACCTGTGCAGTTATGGACATGTCTGACCAATTTGGCTGTAGACATCATGAATGACTTATTGACATGAGGAGACACATGTACATGTAGATAAATGTTTGTATCAAGAATGAAGTAATTAACAGGTCATACATGCGTAAATATTTCATTGTATTTTAGAACGTGACAAGGTTCAGCGGCATTTCAAGATATTTAGAGAATCAAAGGAGCGTGAGATACAGGATTTGTTGCATGCCAAACATGAGGTTGAATTGCATTCCCGGCAGCTTTTGTCAGTGTCATCCCAGGATGAGAAATTGGATTTTGTGGATAACATAGCAACAGAACCCTCCTGGGCGTCATCATTAGCAAGTGATCCAAGTGTGGACAGCTTAATGCAATGGACATCATTCCGAGGACCAGAATTCTTGCACAGCCCGGTCGATAAAGATGGCCCATTTACTAACATTAGTAGAGGTATGAAATATTAGGCCTTAACTACAGCAATTTTTTTTACGCAAACAGCTGTAACACAGAACCACAGGAGACAAGATCTGAGAGTAAGGGACCTGTGATGCTGACACCACCCTTGCATACTTCATAACATGACCGTAATATACATGTGTCAAGTGCTTGGTATCATTTTTATTGCTAAAAGAAATGTGAGTTGCAATTGTTTTAAGATAATGTAATGTACTGTTTATACTCTGTTGACCACTCCCTGTAGAGGCTTTTCAGGGCCACTAAAGCAGCTCACAGCATTGGCCAAAAGCATACATAAGGTGCCTCTGGCAGTGGCTTATATGGTCCATGTCTGATGTCGGAGCACAGCACCACAGCCAGATGAAATTAGCTGTGAGTCAGTTTTGATGAGGAAGGAAAACCGGAACTAGTAAAGGACACTCCTGGCAATGAACGCTGTCTTTGGCCTATCCTTCTCTTCCATTTTAACCTGCCAATATTAAACTGCTTGCAAGGTCTGGTGTACTAAATTGGCATGAACCTGATAAGGCATTGTTGGAACCATCTGTGTGAGGTAGAGGAAAAGAGTCTTTTTTAGTAGCAGAATTGAGGTGATGGTAATCCATGCAGAAATGAGTAGTCGCATCGTTTTTATGGACCAAGCTAGTCAGGGATGCCCAGGGAGTGGATGAAGGTTCAATGACTCCACGCTTCATTATAAGCATTGTCTCTATTTCTGTTGCAGCCACCTCCCACTGGCTGATGGGTAGATATCTGGGATTTTGATGAATACAAATGTAGGCTTGCACTTATCACATCTTAGGCAGAACAAGAAAACGTGTCAGGAAACTCAGCCAACAGTGCTGACTTTCACTTTCTGTACATCATTCCGACATGATGTAGTTCTTTCAAAGATGTCCTCTAGATGGCTTGGTGGGTGGGGTTACTCTTACAGACTATTCCAGCAGGCGATGATACAATTCATGTGACTGACTTGCGTGCAAGCCTGACATCTGCAACTTCCTCCACAGGTTCACACCATGCAGCAATAGTGTCTTCATAAACAGTTTGGGGTTGGTCTGTAGGGCGAAAAAGCCTCAGTGGGGTGACATCATTACTAAGGTCCACAACGAGTCTTTGCAACCAGTAGTGTACTCTTAGTGAAATGTTCCTGCCCTTCAATGACAGCTAATGAGGCATGACAACAAGGGTCAATGATTTTAGCTGAGATGAGGCTTTCGCTTCAGTGAGGTATATTGTATTGCACTTGTCATTTGGGTAGCCACTCGTACACGGAAGCAAGGGTCACACAACTGCCTCACACAACTCATAGCATCCCTGTCGTAAGGTTAACTTAAAATTCTTGTGTTTAGTTAAGTCCATGCCAATGATCTCATCCAGCTCGTTGTGTGCTACCCACTCATCATGCATTACTGGCTTCTCCCCCAAGTGAATGCTAAAACATTCTCGGACAAACAATGGAAGGGAACTGCCATCGACAAGAAGAGTTCTTGTGTCCACAAGTTTGTACAAGCGGCGATTGCTCAAGAGGTGTTAATGCCATTCAGCATGGAAGGCTTGACAATGGTGACATTGGCCCCTGTGCCCACAAGGAAGGTCACTTATCCACCCAAAATTCTTCCTTTTACCTCAGGCCCATCTTCTGTGGTTGTACATGTACCGGCTGAGCCGTGGGAGCCTTGTGATAGAGAATCCAGTTTTGCTGCAAATGGTCAAGGATGCCACAGGTGAAACAGCTTGAGTAATTTCTTGGCTGGAACCCTTTGTCAAAGTGACGTCCCTCATCAGGGGTTTGCAATGGCCTATCTTGTGTTGCAAGACGTTTGTTTACTACCTGCCAAAGTTCGCCAACCAGTTACCGGAGGTCACTGTCTTGAGATGGTGAGGGCACTAGTGGGTCAGAAGAAGGTGGAAGGACATCTTGCATCTGGATCCTAGCACGATGTCTGTCAGCCACATAGAAGGCTTTTGTAGCGCTGTTGTGAAGGCCTCTCGCAGGGATTTAGACATTGCTAGATGGATGCGCCAATGTACCTCACTTTAGGGCCCTTGGTCATGGATGGAGGCTGCTAGAAAGATGGCATTCAATTGTCCATGAATAGTCCGTGAACTAACGCCATTGTAGGGACCCATTTTGGCATGCACTAGTTCAGTGGTAGGGGTCAGGGAACTGAACATCCACTGTGCGCTGTTTTTTTCTGATTGTTCTGAAGCTCATCAGAACCACTATCCCTTGATCTCTTTACAGCATTTTTGATTTCCCTATGGCTTACAGTCTGTAAATCGCCGGTGTTTGGCGTTACCTTGCTTGAAGTGTGCTCTAGTGGATTGGGCATGAATGATTGCAAGGCTGTTGCCTAACAGGAGCCCGGTAGCCTGGGGCTCCCAAAGAATAGCTCTGGGCGCCTTAACTTTTGACAGCAACACCTTTCACTTCATATGTTGGGCTCCTAAGTTCTCAGCGTTTAGCTCTGAGGGCCCCTTTAAAATTTTCTTAGGCAGCAGCCTTGGATTGGTCACTGTCATGACACAGGTTGCTTCATTGTGGCCTGCGATTCTGTGCTTTAACTAACTAATAAAAGTTTCTTGTCTATCATTGTTAGGAAAGCTCAAGGGTTAGTAGTTTCCACTGTTTTGTACAGGCAGAGAGTTGCCTTTTTACAGAAGCGAATCCTTGTTCAACACGCAACAACATCACCTGAAGATCTCTTGTGGCGGCAATCTATTTGTTAAGAAGTCGCTTTGGAAGGAGTTGATCGCCTTCAGGATGCCAAACTTTCATGGATTGGGCTTACTTCTCCATCCCACTGAAGGTGGGAAACTCGTTTCAAAGTTTTTGGATGGTGTACTGTAGCTTGATTGATGTTGTCATTGCATGGAGCATGGAATGCCATGTGCTTGTGAAATACAGTGTATGAGATGAAGTTCAGGATGAATAGACTACCTAACCACTTTCTTGAACGATCCTCCACTGGAAAGTGTGTGTGATCCCAGCGCTGCCACCAAATAGAATGTTACCAATTGGGTATACATGTAGGCTAGTAGAAAACATAACACAAGGTTTATTCTCTTTTTTCCTCCGTCACATGTGTAATATGTCACATGGCAAACGCTAGCATTGCTACATGTACCTTATTATTGTAATGATGTTACTCCATAGGAATGTAATCTTTTTTTCAATCGGCCACGTAACAAGTTCTCCCACTGGTTTATTTCAGATGACTGGAATGCTGTAGCACCCTCAGTACATCAGCTGATGTCTTCAAGTCTTCAAGCACCAGTTCAGGAGCCGGTGATTCGAGTATACTTGTCAGCTCCTAATGGGATGCGAAAAGATGTGGAACTGTTTAAGCAGGTTTAAATCTATTGTAATTTTTACTTGATAGTCAAATCTCCTATGACACAGGAAGACTACATTAAAGATTGCACTGTGGAAATACATTTTTTGTGTGTCGTGCGTGGGAGGAATCTCATAGTTGTTTTCAAGGGTGGAGCAGGATGTGGTAAGGATCCATTCTTAGACTTTTTTGTGGGTTGAGTTTGGTGGTAATCCTTCGGCTATTTCACTCAGACAAGTTGGCGACCTTTTTACCTACATGTAAAGTGAGGTAGTTAAAGACAAGTTCTTCCCAACTTAAGATTGAAATTCATTTTGACAATGACAACAGTTGGTTATTTTACTTAGAAACCCCTGAACAAAATTAAGGAACAAAAACGTTCCTGTCGGAATTATTATGGTTGCACAGAAGGTTCATTTGTATCTTCTAATTTTTAGCTGTATATTCCCAACCTTGAGTGGCTTTGTGAAAAGCAAGGCAAATTTTTGATGGTGGTCCATTTTGAGGATCCAGAAGAACAGCTGAGCGATCAGGTAGTGTGAATGTTTTCAGCGGTTTCATTAACTTTGATTCTTGCAAAGAAGGTCTCAAGGGTCCTGCAAAGAAAGACTGATTGTTAATTTGTAGACCAAAAGGAAGAGTACGTAAAAACTGAGCGAAGGTGATGATAATGACTGGCTAAGACTATTCAATTTGTTAATAGCGTGTCAATTTTCCCATTCCCCACCTCCTTATGAGCTTCCCTGCATCTTATCTAGTTTTTGTTAGTATTGCATACAATGTGAGCAGCAGATCTAAGAAACCATGAGAAACCATGATACAAACTCAAGGGGAAGCAGAGAGTTTGTAAATGTGATACAGGTCTGACGGGAATGTTGTATATGGCTTATTAAACGTCAGCATTTAAGTGTTAATGCGTACACTAGGTATTTTTGATGATGCAAGACTTTTTAAAGGCTTGGCAGTGATGTCTCTAAAAAGGCTTATGGTGTATGAGGCCACCTTAGCAGAAACAGCCATCAGTGAAAAGGGACTTTGCCAAGTGCCGGAACATGAAGATGAAGATGACTGTGTGCAGTATGCAGTGGTAGAATATAAAAATTTGGTTTTATCAACGGAGTTGATAATGTAAATTGGCCACCGTACAGAGATTCTAATTCTTAGAATCTCTGTATGGTGGCCAGTTTACATTATCAACTCCGTTGATAAAACCAAATTTTTGTATACTACTTCCCCACCGACGCAGCACCACAGTTTCTTTAGAAACTACCCCTTCATTCAGTGGTAGAATATGATTATTATTGAAATTTGTCTGAGCTAATTGAAAAAAAATTGCATATGTTTGTAAGCAGGCATGAATAATGATTGTTTTTACCTCCGTGTTTGTACATGTAGGAGTTTGCTGCAAGAGTTCAGATGAGATGTAATCAAATCCAAAACAGCAAGGTTTTCATTGCTTTTTTAGGGGAAGAGTCAAACAGGTTGGTAGTTTGCTTAGAAAATAACTCATTGAGATGATAACAAAGACATGACATTGTATGTACAATAGGATAAAAAGAGAGAAGACAAAATTAAATTACAGTAAGACAGCATTACGGAAGGGTTGCATAGTTTGTGAGCAGACATGCATGGATGTTACATAAACTCTTTCTTCTCTGAACCAACCCCCATTGATGAGTTAACATGTGTAGCTCCGAATGAAGTAATAACAATTGTAAATACTCCATTGATTGATCACACAGTAGACAGTAGTAATGTTGGTGGTAATTTCATTGACAGAAACTTTCTTAAAGCTGATTATAATAATAGTAAGCAATTCTTGAGAAAAGTGGAGTACTCTGATTGTCTGTTTTTCGGTCTGGATTTTCCAGTACGGACCATTACCATGGAAACGGGCTGTTCCATATTTTTTCACTCTCCAGGGAAATTCAAGTTAGCAAAACACAAAAAGTTCGTAAAATTTTAAAGCAGAATTAATTTTTTTCATCACAACAGTACAATATAATTTATTATTATAGCAAGTGGAATTAAGTTTTGAATGTAAAAGGTTACCATTCAAAGTTTGCTGTTGGAAGGTGACGGTTGCGAACATTCGCAAAGCGGAGAAGTGTCGGATTGCTCAAAGAAATGAAACCTTGTACTGTAATAAACAAATCACTAACCTCACTTGCTCAGGACCATACTGGATAATATTGGCCCTTGGTTATTTTTTGTATGGACCTCACTGCACTCTATCTCTACTTCCACGACTTTGGCCAATATTTCCCAGTACGGTCCTCGTGCCTTCCTCCTTATGTTAGGGTAAACAAAATGTTGGATACAAGCTCCTGACTTTACTCCAACTTTACTCCTCCAGTTGATTACTCCAACACGAGAGTGGTCTTCGACCTCTCTACGATAAACAAATGACCGAGTAATGGCATTATACTGAAGTAAATCAAAACAAGCAACACTAGCCGTGGTATTAAAACTAAAGAGAACACCTTCACTTTCATTTTTTTTTTTAATCAGATTTTCCTCTGAGGAATATAATCAGGCTCATTTCGCCAACCCTGGGAGATGTAATGCCATCTTCTGCTTTAAGGATCCAAACTGGGATGGGTATGTCTAATCTTCATTTTTAGAAAGTTTTTAAAACATCTTTGGTTTTGGTTACCACACATATCACAGCGTCTCATGGCGGTTTAATCACAATATTCTTTCTCTAGAGTGAGATCAGACGTCAAGTTGTAAAGGTGCCTCTGGCAGCTGCTATCAGTCCATATTTGTTCTCACCCACCCACCCAACCCATGCATGTGTATGAAAGGAGGACAGACCACAACACTGTGAGTCTCCCCCCCCCCCCCCCTATTCTTCACAGTCTGTGGGTTCTTCAAAGGGGGCAGTGTCGCGCTTTTTCAGTTCAAAACTAAGATATGTCTTTGCATCAATCAAGACCAAAATATAATGGTGTAGTTTAATTTGTTGCCAAGAACATAATTATTGTAGTGCACTGAAGCTATTCTTTTTTATTGGCATCCATGGATGGATATGTTTCAAACTAGTCAATGTCTAAAGTTGGCATTTATGTTTGTGAGGATGGCAAACAGCTGCATATCACTAGCCTTATATCAGGCATTTCTTCTGTTTTATGGGGAAAATAATATTACACTGTATCGTGATTATGCAAAGGATGCAGATTTTGGGGAATTACGTGGATCTGCATCACTGCATCCTGTCAGATGCCATGTACAAGTGATCCCTTTTGTTTATAAAGGACTGAATTTTAAAATATCGAAATTGGTATATTGGGTGCTACATGAGAGATTGTTGAAGTTGGGGAGAGGAGCAATAGGACACTTCGTGATGCTTATTAAAATTGGCTTGCATCTGTATTTAGGTTCAATCCCGGGCAAATCTCAATCATTTTGGGATGAAATTCCAAAAGCAGCACTTTCTCCCCAGTTACAGTATTCAAAGATCTTGGGAATTATCGAGTCATTTGGTCTAGCCAGGGCTTAAAGGATTCAAACACTGAAAGCTTTGTAATAATATAATTATTATTTTTCAATCTGAATCATGCTCGTCTGGAATCGAACCAGATGAGCCTTGGATGTATATATTTTCTTTCCTTGTGAGCAACCAAGCAGCCTCTGAAATAGATCTGGTATGCTCGACAGTACATGTAGATCGTAGTTACTGGTCACACATGTACATGTAAGTTACTGTTGTGACAATTTCATCATTGTTTTGGTGTCTACAGCTGTATTAACCCAGCTCGTGTACGTGTGAACTGAATTCTACAGGGTCACACATGTACTGTTACCTGTCTTTTAGTCCGGTATAAAAATATTATTTGTGAACATTGTTCTTCTTTAAAATTAAATTATCCATCTAGATATCCTTCGTTGAAGCATGAAAGTATTTACTTGGCTGAAGAGTTAAAAACAGAAGTTAGGAAAGCAGAGAATGTTAAGGTTAGTGCATTCACTTTTACATGTAAACAACCACAAGACACTTTAGCAACCACTTCAAGCCACCGTGTGGGGATGCATTAATTAGCTGACATTATAATTTATGTTTTTAAAAAAATGACCATGGAAACTGCTGTAGATTTTAATGTTTCCAGCCTTGTGGGTTCAGTTCAATTTCACAGCATTCACCCTTCTAAAATTTAATGTACTGGATTGTGGATGTTTGTGCCATTTCTTTTGAGAGTGAATTCCTGGTGTTTATGTGTATTTTGTCGCATTCAATGGAAGTGCTTGGGATTTCTTTTGCAGTTATTTGACAACTATGAAACATCAGAGAAAGGAGCTGAACTTGCATACCGTGCACTAAAAAGTTTCTTAATCAAGGTACACATCCTTTCTCAAAATGGTATATAATTATCAAACTGCATCTTCGCTCCTTGTGTAGAGCAATACTTCCCTTCTCCATAATCAAAGGCGTAAGTTTGTGTCTTCAACATTTCAAAAATTCCACTTTCAACCGAATGGTGTGCCAATATTAGTAGGGTGCTGCATTAGAGTGCTGCTATGATGAAAAAATCACTTTTCGTTTTTCTTCACATTTCGAAAGTCCTTAACTTGTACAGAATACTTAAAATTCAAGATTTTATGCAATCATTTCAAGAGAAAAATTATTTCTTTTGATGGCGATTATTTCAATTAACGGCCCGCCATTACCGGTAGTTGGTGTGGTTCTGACAGATGAGCCCTCAGAGAGCTGGATGGAAGAGAAAATGACATCATTAACTCACAAGTTTAAAAATGCAGTGTGTGAATGCAGCTTAATTAGTATTCAGAACACAACTTTGACAATCTGAAAGCCAGAAACTCTCGTGCTGCATACTAATTAAGCTGCATTCACACACTTCATTTTTAAGCTAGTGAGTAAATGACATCACTTTCTCCTCGATCCAGATCAATGAAAGCATATCGGTCAGAACCACAACAAGTAATGGCGGATCGTTAAATGAAGAAAGTGGAGTTAAAATAAACAGTTTTCCCGTTGAAATTACTACAAAAAATTTCCCCTTTTGAGCCTTTAAGGCAAGGACGTTCAAAAATGTTAAGAAAGTGAATTTGAAGAAAAGCGAGAACTGTTTTTCATTGTAGTAGCACTTTAAGAATGCAACAAGAGCATTGGGTAAATTAAAATAATCAAGCGACATCAGTTTTATGGTACACTGTACACTCTAACTGACAGAAAAGTTAAAAGTACAAAACACTTTTAAACTCAACTAATTTTGTTTAACTTAGGTTCTAAAGCCTTAAACCTCAGACTTTTACAAGGGAGCGATTCCTAAACAACAAAACCTACTGACAGCTGATTAAGCTCTGAATTCACTGTTTACTTCAACTGACACAAACTCACAGTAAGCATTGAACCACTTGACTTTAGGGTCAAACTTCCACAGTAGGAAACCAGACAGTAAATCCACTATAGTTCACTTCAACAATAGTTCTCTGTAGCTTCCATAGCAGATATAGCTTTTCCAAACTGTCAGTCTCTTCCGACAACAACAACAACAACAAACTACTTGATATTAATTTCGCAGAGTCCTTATATACGATAATTTCATAATCTAGAACATTCTGGAAGCTTACATTAAAGCTACATGTATTTGTGTAGGATTACATCATAATCTATTAGAATTCTCTAGATTTCTCTATAGTGTGATCCTAGAAAGTTCTAATATTTACATTACCTGACAAAACGCTCTAGAGTTTTTCAGAAACTTATTTGGTCTCCATAACACCAGACAGGTCTTTTGGGTTTTGATTCAAGAATGAGCTACATGAACTTGCATAAATTTCTATTAAAAATCAATAATTACTGATGTTGCATTTTACAGTGGACTAACACAGTGACGAACTTTACTGTAAGTCAGTTTTTCAAAGAAAAGAAATGCACTTTCTGAAAACTTTTTATCAGTGCGGAGATTGTCCAAACCAATACGTTGCCTCTCTCAGGGTGGGTGCTCATTATGTTGAAATGGAGACCAATTCCATGGTATAATATAACTGATTTATCTTGTCTTTCAGGAACTTGGTTTGTTGGATGACCAGTCCGTCTTAGGAGATCATCCCTTATTTGGCAGTTCATTTTGGGGTGCTGCAGATGACTGGGAACAAGTTGAAGCATTAAAAGCAGCTTCAGAATGCTCTTGTGAAATAGGCCTGAGTAAAGTAAGATATTATTTTGACCAGCTATAGAGTTTGTGGTGCTATTGTCGGGAATGGCTTCAGAAGCTAAATAATTCAATTAGGGCATTTTGTCCAGTTGTCTGCATGGCTACAAAAATTTTCGTCTACATGTATTCATAACTTTGACAGAGTTAGGGTTAGGGTTAGCTAATTTTGTAAACACATGTCCATGTAGCTTCAAAAAGTTATCCTTTCCATAGCCATTTTGTGCAATCACAATGCCAGAGCTCAATTTGGATGTTTCTGAAAATAATGACAAGTTTGAATGCCATGTCCTTGCTAGCCATGCATTTAACCAGTCACTGATCTGTAACTGCAATTTATACTAACAGCAATGTTTTGCTGTCAGGGTTTGCTTTATTTTTTATAGCTATTGCATTTTAAATTTGATATTGTTTAAATGTCCCAATGCTGCAATTTTCATGGCATTTTGTCAGATGAGTGTAACTCTGAAAAGAAATTGTTTAAAACTGAAAACCACTGTCCACATTTTTTTATCAAAACCGAAAACCCAGCAAAACCAAAGTTTAAAAACTGTAATCAAACTGATTCATTGGTAATAATTTTATGTGGGTATCTTGAACTTCAGTCTGCATCAGGAGGCTAATTTGAGAAATGGGAGTATTGTCATAGTATGTGCACTGACGCGGCTGACATGCGTAATCACATATTACTATCGCCAAACAAGAAAAACTGGAAACTGCATTGAATACCAAATCCAAGAAAATTAAGTCTTGAACATTATCAATTTTTTGCTGAAACTGAATACCAAATGGTAAAACTGGGAAAAACTGCAACAGATATCAAAAACCAAAAAAGCTGATCTAAAAAAGCCGAAAACGAAAATCTCATTGCCCTGCTCTCTAATACATATGTGTCTGGCATTAGTTCTACAGTGACCTGAATGAGCATGTGTCCAATTGTGCCGCTCCTAAAGCTCCTTTTGTAGTCAAGGGTTCTGCTGGATATGGGAAGTCACTGCTGCTGGCAAAGTGGTGAGTTTGGTTGCATCTGATATGAGTTCATATAGTTGGTTACTACATCAGTCTGTGCTTTAATTAGTTTCTTTCTCTTGAAGCTATATTGTACATTATTGTTTGCGGAGATACATGTACACTGTATCTGTTGTACAGGGTTCACATTTGTGCAGACAAGGGAGCTAAGAGATTATTGCTCTCCATTAAATTTTTTGTTTACAAAGTTTTGCTTCCCCAGTAATGACCTGAAAACCCAGGGGTTTCAATTAAGTTTGCCGTTGATGGCTAGTTTGAGAAGAGCAACCGACCTTCGTCATTGTCAATTTTTTTGTTTGGTTTGGAAGAATCTGTCTTCAATTATCAATTTCAGGTTTAATAGGCCCGGGGGAAAAGTAGCCAACTTCTCTGAGTGAAGTACAGCTGTAGCTGACTCTTTTTGATGATTTTTGTCTGCTGTCTGTGCTTATTAAAAGCACTGATTTAACGGCAATGAAACCTTGCCTTTTTATTGTCCAGTTTAAGTGGCCATCGTGTCATTACAACCATGCATCTTGACAGTTGAATGACTGAAGGGTGCATGCTGTCGCTCAAAAGTCTCCACTTTTATTAGGACTGTCATTCACTCTAACTTGAAAATGGATCTTTGATATGAAAAATATCTGTGAATGGTGGCAAATTGGATTCTTGAGCCCTAAAGTTTCACTACAATAAAACAGTAACACATACAGTACATGTGTGTTGCCTATTCCTTTGACACAGGGAGGAGGGCTGGTGCAGTGGAGAGAGCACTTGTCAGAGGGGTTCGATTCCCAGACTCGGCAGCTTATGAGTTTGTTGGTTCTCTACTTTTCTCTGCGAGGTCTTTGCTCTGGCTACTCTGGTTTTCCCTTCTCCTCAAAAAACAACCTAAGTATTATGATTTGATTTAATTTGCAGCGTCCCCAATAATTACATGTAGAGACCCAGCGCTAAATATGGTTGCCACTATAGATCTTACAGGTACATGTATAATTTTAGTTGAGGTTTAAATGTATTTCAGGATAGCTTTGCAGCAAAATAGCTTGTCAGGAAGACTCGTCTTATATCACTTTGTTGGGTCAACGTCATCCTCCAGTGCAAACCCAATTTTGATGCTACAGAGGTTTACTTCACAGGTACAGCCAAGGTCATTAACAATAGTCTTAAACTTGATTGTAACTTACAGTGTACATGTACATGTATGAACAAGTGCCCAATTACAGTGTGTGACAGCAAAACTATAGCTTGAATTGACTCCTGGTGCAAATTAGGATGCCATTTTGTGGTTATTTATGTAGTGACCACCCCTTCAATTTAAGCAATAATTATTTTATCTCGGAGACATAAGTCAGCTTCAACGGAATTCAAATCCATGACCTCTCCGTTGGTGGTGCAATTTTCTACAAACTGAGTTATGAAGCCACTCAGTTGGGAGGAGGTTAATGTGTTGGGCTCATGTGTTCCCGTGAGAGGTGTCGATCAATGCATGTATTTGAAATACATGTACGGGTCCCGTTGAAGTCACTTGATTTCTTCTGGTGTCTATAATAATTTATTCAAGGACAATTTCTTAAAATTGCTCGGATATGTGTAAGCGCGAAGATCACTTCTTCTTCCAGACTTTCCTTCTTTCGTACGTTATCTATGCTGTTCTGCATTCGCATAAGAAGCAGTTGGGTTTGAATTAATACAGTGCTGTACATGTACAATTGCAAGTCACCTTCAGGACAGCTTTCATTCAATGGTATTGTTATTGATCACCCACCTGTGAAATGGCCTAGTTTGCATTAATTTTATATATCTTTTTTGGCAGCTCATGAAGCAGCTGGGTTCATCATGTGATTTGACAAGTGACCCGGCCCAGTTGGAGGAAGAGTTTCCTCTGTGGCTACAAAAGGCTGCATCAAAAGTCCATGGTGGTGTTACACTTGTGATTGATTCTGCTGACAAACTTCAAGGATCTCCCAGTCACATGCAATGGCTCTTAGATCCATTGCCTGCTCATGCTAGAGTTATATTGTCAGTGGCAGAGAACACATGTCCTATAGCTTGGAGGTGAGGTTTTAGTATGCGGCACTCACTAGGGTAGTTTCAAATGTACATTATTCATCTTCCTTGTTCAGTCACAGTCACATCTGGATCTTGTCACTAAGATAAATGAGTGTCCAACAAGTCAACACTACATAGTGTTCTCTGTTCAATGTTAAATGTTATGCCGTCTCACATGAGAATGCAGGCCTACCCGGGATTTGCAGACCTGGCCACAGGTGCTGCATATGTATCCCCATCGTGGCTGCACCTGGGTTTGTGAGAGCTCTTTTCACCTTGAGGATGTCGATCCTTGCTGTCTCAAAGTCAGAGATGGCTTGATAGCATAAACATATCCATTGCACTCTGTCTAGAGAGCACATCTTCAGTCACATAATTATTACTGCAAACGAGGCATTTATGTGACCAAGGATAAAGATGTACACTGATGCTAGTCATCTTGGTGGAAACACCATAATTGTAGTACGAGAATTTAAGCTATATCTTCAGATGTTGTTCATTTGTATTTAAAGATCATGACGGATATTCAAGGATCCTGTAGAATGTTGTTTGGACTCTTAAAAAGGATCTTGTAAGGGGTCCTTAGTTAGCGTATGTAATCTTAGCTTGCCAGTTGTGTAGAATCTTCTACAGGATACTGAATAAGATGGAGCGGTTCATGTAAACCCACCTTGCATTGAATTAAGCACTAATAAGTATGTCAGTGCCTTGTGGATGTCCATGTTGTCTGCCTAACCTTTTGGCACCTCTGCCAACTGCAGAGTCTCCTGTAAAGCAGAGATAACGTCTTTTGGGCTTCCTTTTCAGAGCATGGACTTCTTTGGAGCTTTGCCCTTTGGATTTCAAAGGAAGTGTTGAACTTTTGCTTTCCTCTCTGAGTTGTCACAGTCTTAGCCTTCCTCAAGAGCAGGTGTGTAAACTACTGTAATTAAATATATTGTCCTTAGAATAACATGAAGATTTATGCAAATAATGTAGGGTGCTCGGTCAAAATGGGTTTCCAAGCTCTGTGTAACTCTTTGTGATTCTAAATAACAAAAAATGACTGAATATTTTCAGAGTTAGGAAAAAAAACCCGGGGTTAACTATGTTTAGTTCTATTTTACCTTCTGAAGCCATTGTGGTATGATATGTCAAAGTCTCATAATTCGTAAGTAAAGGTACATGTAAGTACGATTGTCCGGGTGAGTGTAGTCCTAAGGTTTAGGAAGGCACCGACTGATGTTTTGAAAACCTGAGTGGAAGTCATCTTCAGAGTCAAGTGATTTGTATAACGTCAGTAAATGGTATAAATACTGTCATTGATATTATTGGTCGACTGCCAGTTAAGCCTAAATGTCAATGGCTGTGAAGACTGCAACTGAATGATGCATTTCGATCTGTCTGTTGGTTTAAAGTATTCTGTCTATATTGTTGTTAGAAAAAGTCAGTCAATATGTCTGTTGTTGATGTCATCAATGTTGTTTTTAGGGTGCAGGAAGCTGTAGGCATCGGTTTAGTGGTGTCTTTCCTCAGTTAGTAAACCAGCTTTCCAGTACAATCTGTTGATAGTAATAATTATAATAATAAGTACATTACTTCGACTTTAATGTTAGTCAGTAGTTTCCATTAAGTACATGTAGTGCACACAGCTACTCTAAGGCTGTTAAGGTTTGTTTGATGTAGGGTTTTGTCATTGTGATAGTAATTTTTTGTGTATATTGTTCATAATGTTTGTATTTGATTTTTTCTTACCACGTTCTTTACTTTCAAGCCATAAATTTGTCGACTGTAACTTAGTTTAGCGGTATTATTGGAAGTGTAAAATAATACATTTTGTCCCATACTAATGTACTTAAGTTTTCAATTACTAAACAGGTGACTAAATTGCTTCAAAATTCATCTTCTGAAGGCAGATTCTGTCCAAGGTTTTTGTGTTTTGTGGCAGCAGAATTAGCTGAGTAAGTCCATGTCAGTGTCTGATTGATGATGATGACGACAATGACAATGAAATCGACAACGTAATACTGATACCAGTAATAAAAAACAGAAAAAGAACCTATAGGTTATCCTGACTCCATCCACAAGGTGAACAAATTAATAATGCCAGAGTTTAATACCCTGGCCACCAACGACCATGCTTACTGTCTTCCCCAACTATGCATTGCCACCAACCTCTGTATTGCCGGCATGTGGTTCCCACTTAAGTGGATTCACCACTGGACATGGTACAGCAACGAGGGTGTTATGCGGAGAGCCCTAGGCCACATCATTAACCGTTGCTGGCGTTCCTCCATCATGAGCTGAGTTGGTTAGGGCGTTGCACAAGCATCACGAGGTCACGGGTTCACAGGTTCAAACCCCATTGAAGTCCTGTATTTTTCTGGCTTCTCTACGCAATAGCTAAAATTGCATTCATAACTGAGAGGATCATAACTTCACTTGAATGAGTAGTTTGCCTGCTCCATCGAAAACCCCTTCTCTGTCCTGGCTGCTGACAACCTTGGTGATTGGGAGACTTTGAAGACTGCTGTCAACGAGGTTGCCACTGAGTCCATAGGCCTATACACCGACACCCCCAGACAGCTTCGGATTTCTGACTTGAGTGACATCAGGTGGCGCAGCTGCATGGAGATGTCATTGAATACCGCCACCTCAATCAGGCCTGCAACCAAGCCATCTTCGCACATTGCAAGCAGTTCTGGGACTCAAGGACACCGCCTAGTGCAATGATCAGAGTCTGGTGTACTGCCTTCTCTGTAATGCTCGCAGTGGAACCTGCAAGAGTGAGGTCAAATGATGGTGGTATCATCACCTCCGAAGCTGATTGCCTGGGTCGCTGGATAGAGCAGTTCCAGCGTTCCCCCAATTCTAACCTAGTTGCCTCCTCCAGCAAACCGCATCCAGACTGTGGAAAGTACGACTGCTTGGCTAGTCGCCATAATTCATCATGTGTGGGTGACAGAGGAGCTTCTGGACGACTGGAGACATAGGGTCATACTGGAAAAGAAAAGGATACCACCTGGTTTGCAGCAATCATCGCAGAATCACCCTGTTATCGATCCCAGCTAAGCTATGCACTTGCATCCTTCTTCAGCATTCTCTTCCTGCCATCAGATACAGATGCTGTTCCTAACAGGCTGGCTTCGTGCCTGGCCAATCCACCACCAATGACATCTCAGCTCTCCGATTATCATACAGGACCTACGTGAATTCTGCTAAAACTGGCAACGGTATATTGCTTTCTTTGACCTCAAAGCTGCCTTTGATACTATAGGCAGACCAACCCTCTGGAATATCCTAAAATGTCTGGGCATTGCACCCAAGCTGCTCTGGCTCTTCACCAAGCTCTATGACGATGCTGAGAGTTGTGTCCGCATCAACAGCAAGTTTTGATCGATGCCATAATCTGCCAGGCCTGCATTAATTGCAGAACCGATCCTCTTCAGCTGCATCATCGACCTCCTCATGATGGCAGTTTGCAACCGTGTCCTGGGAGTCAAGCTTGGTGACTACCATCTGTCCGACCTGGACTACACTGATTACAGAGCCCTCTTCGGCAACGCCCTCGACGACCTGGATAACGCTCTGCTGGCGTTCAGGAAAGAGACAAACTGGCTTGGACTCAAGGTGAACTGGTCCAAGACGAAAGTGATGCATGTAGGCGTGGACCTGATCCACCTCCCATAACCATCGGGACTGAGTCAGTCAAGTTCGTGAGCTCCTTTGTCCACTTGGGTTTTGAGGGTCTGCAACAACGGAGACCTGGAGTTGGAAGTAATCTGCAGCTTCGGTTTGGTGTCGGGTGTTGTGAGGAGCCTTCAGAGACCTTTGTGGACGTGCCGCAACATCCCTCCCCCGACAAAGTTAAAGATCTACCACACGCCATCCTCTCTGTTCTTTATGGAGCCAAGACCTGGCCTCTAACCCAGTCCCTAGCAGCAAAACTCCAAAGCTTCGACTCCAGGGCCCTAAGATCCATCAAGGGTGTATGCTAGTTTGACCATGTGTCCAACGAGGAGCTCTGTAACACAACAGGCCAACCTGATATCCTGCGCCTTGCAGCCCAGCGTTGTGTTTGCTGGCTCGGCCTCATCCTCTGACTACCTCCAAGCCATCCAGAAGCTATACACGAATTCTCCCCCACTGAAGCTGGCTGGCTTCGACCCTGCAGGTGCCCTATCGCCTGTTGCCAGGATTTCATCTGCCAAGACCTCCAGTAAGTCGACCTAGCACTGGGCAATGCCCCCAGACTCACCTGAAACCATAGGGGCTGTTGGGGCACCGTTCGACTGGTGGACTGTACGCCATCCTGGCAAGAGAAATGATGATAATGGTGAGAGTTAAGAAGGATCAACTGAGTTAAAAGTACAAAATGGGGTAATGAGAAAGGCGGAATAGCAGCAGCTACTTACAAGAACAGTTTTGCTAGAATTTTAGATGTAGAATAAAAGTGGAATATCTTTAATAAATAAAAGTCATTTCATGCACTATGCAATCTTTTTTAGCACGCTAAAATACCTCAGGAGATCTGAGGACAGTTTTGGATTAGCAAATACCACCGGCTCATCCTATAGGAAACGTCATAGGAGTAGTTTGGCCCTTCAAGGAGCAGGTCTCAGCTCAAGGAACAGTTCAAGGCCCTGAGCCTCAAAACACAGACTACTTTCTTCATTAACCCGAAATTAGATAAAGGAGACAAAGCCTTAGATTGTTAATGAGCAACATGCTGTTGTTAAATGCAATGTGTGCGCTGTGTTATGTTGGCTCAGGCTACACAATAATTCCTCCAGTCTATGTGCGTGTCGAGAGGCATAAAATGCTATTTATTAAGATTGTTACTAGTTATAGCTGTCGCTAAAGTGCCAACGAGCCGAGCTTGCGTGATCTGGCGGCTGCAAACATCACGCGGCGTACTCGTGCGGCACTCTCATTGGTTATCGCTACGGTCAATATTTGATCGCTTTGGTCTACATTACAGCTTTTGGTCTACATTACAATTAAATTTGAAGCGCTTCTGAGATTTCGTCCGCCTAAAAATCTTCTCGCGGCTCTATAAGCTGCCGCCTCGCCAGGCCTTCTGTCTTCAGAAGGCCTGACTCGTTGGCAATAAACTGAGACTCAATTTCCAATCGTGCAAAACGGTTATTGTAATTTGGTACCTACTTTGCCTTTCTTGTTACATAAATTTGTATTGTGATCTTACTTGAAAGTTAAAATTCTCGGAAAATTATTACCTTGGCAGTGGAGTCAGGATGACCTTGAATGACCTATGAATTTTATGTTTGAGTGGCAAGACCACTACCTCACTCGGTCGCTGTGTTCACTCGTGAGATATGAGAGAATGTTAGCATCCACAACGAGTTCCACTTTGAATACGAGTCCTGGGATATTGATTATTGCTCGCGTATGCGCACTCGTTGCTGATGCTAACATTCTCTGTCGTTCTTGCCACGAGAATGTAAAATTCGTATCTTCAAGTTAACGTGTAATTTCTTTTTATTAGAATTTTTCTTATGGACAATAAATATGCAGAGAGATTGAAAAGCAGGCTTTAATACAAAATACTGGGTATAAATACAAACAAAAAAAGGCGGGAATCTTGACGATGTTGCTCAATATGACCACTCGTGTTACATACGAAAAATATGCGATTCTTTTAGTTCCCGATAAACACTCCCCTCCATACAATAAATATAAAAGAGTGAGTTTGACGATCCTTCACAACGCGTGAGTAATAAAAATCGTACAAACGAGCCAACCATGAAGAAATTTGTTTTTTATATAAGTACAGTGATCGTAAAGTTAACGAGGTAAGTGTTAATTGAGAGGCAATCAAACCTCTGATCGTGAACAAAAGCCCCAAACAAATAGCAAACTATTTTTGAAATGAAAGAAATCTTTACCCACCATACCTCGATTGAACACTTCTAAAACTTCTTAAAATTTTCTGAAGTATTTTGTGGAGAAAACTAAGCAATAAAAAAACAAATACTTTGAAAACCATACACCAGTCAGCCGCCATGTTTACAAATTTTGCAGTACTGGCCAATCAAAACGCTGACACGACAATTTTTCGCTAGTGAAAGATAAAATTGTACAACCAATCGAAAGCCCGATACGACAATTTTTCACTAGAGAAAACATCGTATGTCGTTTTTATTCTCATCATGGAAATGTACGTATATCTCTATACTTAATATAATAAATTTGTTTACGATACCAAATTGTTTGCTATTAATTTGTTAGGTACAAAAAGAAAAACTTAAAAAGCTTGTTGGACTACGCCTCGGTTTGCTTCTTAAAGGAGGTAATTTTAGTGCAACCTGCAATGAAAGGAAATTGAAAAATAAAAAAAAAATGTGTAAGTTTTATTCTATGTTTAGGCATTTCATTATGTGAAGCCAGTGCTTTCTGCAGACTTTGACTTCATACACTAAGTGATGTGAAGGTGTATTGTGTCTGTTGGAAGCATGGGAAAGTAGTTGCTTGGCGACCAAAAAAAGGACAACTGAAAAAGCATAGTTCTAGGCAGGATTCTAAACTATATCACCCGTAACTCTGGTCGGATGCTCTACCCGTTGAGGTACTAGAACTCCTGCTTGGGTAACAAGACGGTTTATCTAGCTCCTGAATGGACAA
Organism: Montipora capricornis; assembly: GCF_036669925.1. Classification (NCBI taxonomy): domain Eukaryota; kingdom Metazoa; phylum Cnidaria; class Anthozoa; order Scleractinia; family Acroporidae; genus Montipora; species Montipora capricornis. The sequence continues at coordinate 5,673,333 of NC_090887.1, forward strand.
CGTGTCCCGCTGGTCTGCGGGCTCTACAAAGTGATGCACCTACGAATTTTCAAATTCAACTAGTGACGTTTAAGATGTAATGCGCCCACGGGAAAGATGGGAAACTAGTTGCATGTTGCTAAATGTAGTTAGTAAGTTCAACATAATGTAACTATTTGTAAATTTTTTTGGAATAATGCCTCTTAACTTTGGCCATAAAGTGGTACAAGTTCAGAATGACTGAAATTAAGTCTTTAATCCTGTCGTGTCAAATTTGGCAATTTAACTGCATAGCCATCGCACCGTTCAGTGTTTTTTTGTATTTTGTATGTGAACAAAATTAATTAGAATCATCATCTGCTGTGTTTTGGAACCAAAAAAATTATGAGTGCTTATTTATTCCAAATTGTACCAGAAAAAACCATGTGGTTACTTGCATTGAGCACTGATACATAAGAAAAGATTCAAGGTAGCTTATCGTAATTATGCTTAAGCGAAGTGGGCATATTATGCAATCAGGCAAAAGCTGTGCAATCCAGGGCTCACATTTGATTGGCTACCTGTATGTTTCTCCCTTTATTGACCAATCAGAATGCTTGGTTTGTGCTACCCGAAAACTAAATCTTCTGAAAATTTTCCATGTATGTTATTCGTGGGTTAACAGATCTTTTTGTCTATAGAACACCATGGATCTGTTGTGTCATATCCTTGGCCGAATTGTAAAGGCGTTTAGTCATTTGCTACCAGAGAGGAAGCTGAGAAAAGTAAGTGATTTAGTTTACCTTTTTTATTATGTCTGTGGGGTGGTATTAGAGCGAAGTTTAAAATTGCAGATAAACGATAAATTAACAGACAACCGTTTCAACAAATCATTTAACAGTTATGTGCTTAGCTACCTGGCCATTGAATGAAAGTGATGCTAGATATGACCTTGTTTAGATAGAAACCTCGTTGCTTTTCTAATTAGCATGAGAACAACATCATTGACATAAGAAAAGCAGGGAAGTCTGTACCATAACAAGGTCAACACCAGCCTCACCTTCATTAAGCACATAACTGTAAAAAGGTCTATTGCATAATAAGGCGCGTGCTTTTGACGAAAACAACACAGATCAGCCATTCAAATGTCCTTTATTGGATAAACGAAATGACGAGTGACAAGCTACACTGTATGACAAGCTAAATTCTCGGGCTTTGCATCGTGTTGAAAACAATTTCTTCTGTTGGAAAACTCCTAGGGCCCGTTTCTCGAAAGGCCCGTAAACTTTTCGGGCCCGAAAAGCCATCTGTGAAATTGCCAACCACTTGTTTTGGAAAGCCGATCTTTTAACATGTTTTCAAGTTAACAAAAAGAAAAATAACTGTGAAGTTTTACGAATTAAATGCTCTCCGTTCTTGAGTTCCAAAGGGAAATTGTGAAACCCGAAAATGGCCCATAAAGTTTAGGGACTTTCGAGAAACGGCCCCCTGTTCCGTCCATATTTGGTCAGTTCTTTAAAATGGTTAAATGGCATAATAGTGGAATAATGAAGTACTAAATTATTCGTTGGGTTGCATTATTTAATAAATCATCTTGACTCAG
>NC_090887.1:5679893-5719893 GCF_036669925.1 Montipora capricornis
CAAAGCAAATTTAATAATAATAATAATATTAATAATAATCATCATCATCATCATCATCATCATCATCATCATCAATACTTGTGTACTTGTGCCACTCATGGTGGCAATACTTCACAGGCTCAATTGTAGAGTTTATCAAGGTCAGCTTTTTTTAAACCGCTGACTAGGTACTAAGTTGCGATTGGATCGCTGGCTCAAGCCAGGTTAAGGTACTGTTAGAATAAACAAGACGCTGATACTCGGGATACCCTTAATGGCGTAGAGGTTTTTGCAGTACAGGGTTCGATTCCCAGACCCGGCGTCATGTGTTTTGAGCATGACGGAGCCTCTCTGCTCCGAGAGGTTTTTCTCCGGCTACTCCGGTTTTCTCCTCCAGAAAAACCAACACTGCCAAATTCTAAGTCAATCCGGAATGCACAGACACACTCTGGGGACGAGTATGAAAACTGAAAGCTGCACACCATGGTGATTGAAAGCACCAATTTTCTTTGAACTGAAGTTCGTAGTATAGGTAATCACATGAATTCAAGTGCTATTTGGCATAAATGAGCAATTTCTTTCCCAGGGTTTTCCTTTTATTCTTCAAGGCCTTCGACTCTATTTGCAGCATTCAGGTGTTTCTTGATTATGACCTGGAGTGATCTTGGGAAAAAGATCTTTATTCAGTAGCGGGGATTTACTTATTCCATCTTGTGAAACAAATGTGTTTTTGCTCCTTAGGGGTCGAACATGTGAGCTGTTAAGCTATTGGCACTATCTTGGAGTAGAGCAAGCCTTGCTTGGAGAAAAATACATTAGTGTGTTGAAGGAAACCGAAGGTTTGTCAGCAACATGGTTACCATTGATTTCAGTTTTCCATTAAATTCTAAAGGTATACAAAACGAGCGAAAGATGCACATACTCGCGAGAACTGCCTTGCATGCCTTGCATGCCTTTAGTTTCCATGTGAGTAACCTTAACGCTGCTTGCATGATTCATCCGCTTCCTAATTCAACCTAATAAATGCAGGTCTAGTCACAATGTAGGTTTAAAAGAACTGGTATGTGTTGTATATGTAATGTATGTGGTGATATCATTCTTTCTTTTTAGAAAACGAGCTATCAGCAGCCACTGCAGAGATGTTTGAAGTTGTTGGGCGATTTCTCAAATGTCTGGGATTACTTAGTCAGGTATTTGACTAATTGGGGACTTTACAGAAATCAAATGAAATCAAATCAACTCATATCAAATCATAGGTTGACTTTTGAGGGGAGAGAAAAACTGGAGTACCCGGAGAAAAACCTCTCAGAGCAGAGTAGCGAACCAACAAACTCAACCCACATATGACGCGGAGTCTGCAAACCCAGGCCACATTGGTGGGAGGCGAGTGCTGACACCACTGCGCCCTCCCTACTCCCTTATGTGGAATGCGTCAAGACTTTGACTTGCCTTCAGTGCCTCAAATTCCAATCCACCACCCTTTGCAAACAGTCGACTAGCTACCTGCTACCAGTACAGTATGGGGTCCTTGGTTCGTGAGAAAAATGATAATCGTGAATATCTTACCTGGGTCAAAACGTCACGAGCTGAAAGCTTTTTTATCTCTCACGATAATACTAAATTGGCAAGTTCCAAACTGAAATATTTTTGTTGTATTTCGAAAACGTACTTGGGGGCCCTTGGCTGAAAATATTCAGTAAAACCGTTTCCATTTATCTAAGATGTTCCTTATCTGTTTTGCAAAATGTACGTTCTCTAGGGTCATACATGTAAGTCGCAGACCAAGGACCCCAATGGGAAAATCGTTGATATTTTTCAAGAGACGATGAACCAAAAATTTAAATTCTGCAGGATATTTGTTCCCAACCGCAGAAAGTTTTTTCATCTGTAAACCTGTTCTGCAAAAAGACGTGTTCCCTGTGCTTTTTATCTTAACACAAGCTGAGTAAACATGACCATGAATATAGGGAGCCGCAACAGAAAAGAATTTCTTGAAAGACAAATTAACAAGGCTTAAACTTGAACCTCTCGTATTCACCGACAGCAGGAATGCCGAAAAAAACATTAATCAAAAAATCATCCAACACAATTGGTTTTGGTCATATTTTGGTTAACGAGGAAAGATAAAATCGTGTTCTGAAAAGTGGCGGACCAAGGACCCCGTACTGTAGCGGTTTATTAGCATGCTTTAAACAAATTTCTAGTTTCTAAATAAACTGTGGTGCTGCGTCGGTGGGAGAGTGAAACCAGGAAATTTGGTTTTAACAAAGGTGTTGATAAAGGTCGAATTATCACCGTGAACGATTTGGAAAGCTGACGTTTCGTGCGTTAGGGAAACTATGGTCACTCTGACGAAGGGCTAACGCTCGAAATGTCTGCAGATTTTTCACGGTGGTAATTCGACCTTGACCAACATGTTTGATAAAACCAAAATTTCGTATTAGCATGCTTTGTTTGATTTGAAGTTTTTCTCGTGCTGTTCATTGTTATAAATTGCTATTGAGTATATTCATATGGAGAGTGGGCGTTACCCATAATGCACATCATCTCACATCCTCCGCCGATCAGCAAAACTAATTGTGACTAACTGGGGCTTCTTTTCCCGCGCTTGCCACCGGCTGAATGAGCCTTCTTTGCCTTGTGATTGGCTCATTTAATTGCATGGATTGTGATTGGCCCACTTAACAAGTGTTGTTATTCTCAGGCCGCTCCTTTGCTTCAGCGAGGACTGGAAATAAGAGAGACCATCTTGGATCCAGACCACCCTTTGGTTGCACAATCTCTTCATCATCTCGCCTGCCTGAATGCACATTGGAGAAAATTTACGTAAGGACACAAATATTTTCAGTCAGTTTTGTTATCTTTTCGCTTGAGGGTCCTAAAATGCAACTGCCCAAGGTGAACTGCCGGAGTTCCTTGATATTCATACTCTATTTGAGCGGGGACTGGGTACTAATGATGAAAGTCAGTTTGGTTCAGTTTCCTAAGAGAGCCTTTCAGCATTTTAAGGTGATGAAATAAGAGCGCCTTTGACGAAAAGGAAATAAGTGATTGAGTTTCAAAATCCGTCCAAAGCAATGCCCATACCTCAGCACAGAAATATTCCATGTTAATTATCTTTAAAAGTGTCCTAAGTCGTTGCTTCTTAATCGGTGAGAAAATTTAGTGATTATACTAATATTCGGATGCACTGGTTTCGATCATGCTTAATTTATCGAATTCAATCGATTGTTTTTCATTATGGGCTAAATAATCAACAAAATTGGACATTTTTACCAAAGTGTCATTTTGGTAAACCCAATGGCGCCACAAAAATGAAAGAAACATGATCTTACTTTTGTAGTAAAAAGGTTCTTTTTAAGCCCAAGCGTGAATTGGACCTTTCCAGAGACGATTCAGTTTTTTTTCAAAACTGAGAGGGAAACTATGGTCACTCATTTGAGACCTTAAGATTTATGTTTCCCCCTAAAACTGCAAAGCTTAAACGTCGGCCGGCACGAGTCATTTACGATTCGGGGTTCACCTTATGTGAAGAGTCCGGCCTTAAGATTGAGGGTTACTTTTTACGTGATTGTGCTTCACAGGATACTCGCAGGAAATTCATGTTTGTTTCAGAAGACACATGAGTTCTCAGATGTGGTTGGTAATTCTTGCAATCTTGCAACTGAATCAAGCAAACCTTTCATGCATCGAATAACTCTTTAATTAAGGGAAGTAGTTTCACTCTCAAAGCGTGGCTTTAAGATTTGAAACTAGCGAAAAACTCTGTCATTATTTACTTAAATAACCGCTAGACAGGGTTCTTCCTTTTGAAAGTTGAACCTCACACGTGACGGCAAGATCAGATTTATGTGACTTTTATATGTTCATGCTTTGTGGTAGATGAGGAAACATCAATTTTGGTAAAGGTACATCTTATTTAACGTTGGAAGTTCCTTTACCCTCTAGAGGTTATTCTCCCAGGAAGCTGAAGGTGCACTCATTGTACCTCCCACTTCCAACAGTGCTCCGTTTTAAGGGTATTTAAAGCTACCTGAGGCTACACAGAATGGAAAGAAGTCGAAGCAAGGGTGTGAGATCACTAGGGTTCGAACTCGTGACCTCTCTCACAGAATGCCACGCAGTAACCACCTATGCAATCTTTACTCTTACAGTGTATATAACAGTTGTTGTTTTTTATTTCATGGTTTTCTGAGATAAAAGCAACCAAAATTCCAATCCGATTTTTATTATGCCTTTAAGCCTTCTAAAAGTCGAATTTTCACTTCCGGAGGGCACAAAACCACGCTCGTAAGGAGACTGGGATAGCAGAACTGTGACTTTTCCCCACGAACTGTTGACAGTCAAAGGCTTGCACAGCTGTCAACGGTGCTAATCCCTGAAATGTATTTTCCTGTACTTATCGCCAAATAAGCACACTTTTATTGCATGGGCAACAGGCAAACATTGAAACAGCAAAGCGAGAAGAGTTTGTGTAGATCCTTTGAGAGACTAGGCCACTCTTTGCCCTCGCGTATTTTCGTGGAATTGATGGACGGATGTGGTATCGCCTTGATGACAAACGGCAAATACGATACTGAAATTTCCGTTTTGCCAAAAATCAAAGAAACTTGTTGGATTGCAGCTCATTTTTTTTTTGCCTGTTAGCTTGAAAAATTGAGCAACCTCTAAAGGGAGAAAGTTACAATGAAAATAATTTTCACGCTTTTGTGACACTTCTTTGATTTCACTTGACGTCACGGCATCCATGTCGGAGGAAAGAACAATAGCGAAACGTCATTTGGAATTTGACTCTATTATTATGCAAAACTTGAGCTAAGTTTTTCCGTTATTTTGACACCAACATGGCCATCTTATCACGTGAGTGCAATCAAAGAATCAGCAGCCTGCCATTGGACATCTTACGTTTCACATAAACACAATCGTGCTAAATTGATCTATCTGGTGTATCGTCGCCAGAATTAATTTTCTTTGTAATGTATATCTATTTTAAAAGTGTTTTGCTTTATCACAGTGCAGCCGAGGCATTTTTCAAACAAGCTTTAGAAATAAAGGAAAATACTCTTGGAAAGGGTCACCCCTCTCTTGTTAAGGTGAGATATGAGGAGAGATGAGTATGACGTAATAAAAATCAAAGGCTTTGTAGCTTAGCTCAGTCCTGCGTTGTAGCAATCTGTCCTCATGACGTGATTGTGGTTTGTTGTGTGACATCATGGTGTGTGACCCATTGTTCACAGACTTAAAGTCTGTTGTCGTCTGCTGCGCGTGATTGGGATTCATATTTCCTGTTTTAACCGATGAGAATAAAGTGCAGTAAATTGGGTCGTCAGCTTGACTGCATTCTTAAAGCTGGCGTTTTTTTGTCTGTGTGTAGTCACTCAAAGGCCTACTTTTTATTTTCGCCTGGTCGCCCCTTCCCTTGCAATTGTTTTTAAGCTTTTCAGGTTGTTCATTCAGTGTGGTGGCCGTGTGTGACACTTATCGCTTAGCAAACTAATTAGCAAATTAGTTCAAGAAAAAGAAGAACAAGTTCAGCAAATTAATGATTATTCACGCCAACATAGCGCATTTTTGCACTCATCGCTGATTTCTCAATTAGAAAAAAGAAGTTAATATTTTGTAACGTCTAAGGCTTTGACATTTATTTTATGCCCATTGTTGTTGTTAAACGCCTCTTTCTTGGTTGGTTGGTTGGTTGGTTGCGTGCCAAAATTCATTGCAATTTAAATAAACTCCTTGATGTTACCCAGAGGCGACTCTAACCTGTTTGTGACAACTATAGAAACATGTTTTTGGAATACGTTTTAATAAGTTAAACTGGTTTTATTTTTTGAGGATTTGGAAGGCCTGGCCATTTTATACAGGAAACAGGAAAAGTAAGGAGCATTCCAGTTTTTGAATTTGTCGTTTTGACAGTCGACTGACTACACCCACAACTTTGTTGACCAATCACATCAACGACCAGTGTGTTTAAACCATCTACTGATATTACGCAAATCACTTGACTCTGAAAATGACTTTCGCTCAGCTTGTCGAAACGTCAGCCAATGTCATGTTAAACAGTCCTTCTCAGCACTTCATTCACCCGAACATTTGTACTTCGCTTAATTATGATAGGACTCCTGGGTTGAAAACGTTTCCGATTTTATATTAGATTTTAGCGCTTATTTAGCACCCAAATTTTGTTTTCTACACATCACGAACAAAGATGCGAAAGTTTGAACGTATTTTTCATTGAAATAATTCATTAAAATTAAACGGCTTTGTAGAGATTTTGACTGTTATGGCCCTTCCAAATTGCAGGCATTCCATGGCTGACTCTGTGAGAAAAAGGGCGGAGGCCATCAAACAAAAAGCTAACTCATCAGTAAGTCACATTATGTTAACAGTTAATGATTTGCATGCTAGGTGCTAAAAGAATTGAGAATACCGATGCTGTTTTAAAAGTACTCACATATTATTTTTCCTGCATTTTCTTACATGAATTTTTAACATCATATAAGGCACGTAATCCAAAAGAGTATGGAATATCTATGATGATAAATGGCGTGAAGCACGCTTGTTGCAAAGACAGGATTCGAATCTACGACCTCTGTAACACCTGTCGGAATCTCTACCGATTGAGCTACGAGAACTCATGTGGCAGATCGTCCCCTATCTTATAGCTTCTTGTTAAAATTTTCCATTTTATCTTTAGGCTGATTTCACTGAATTAAAAAAGAGAACTCTTCAAGTTGAAGAACTTGCCCGAGGAGCACCAAGTACCGAGTTAGCAAAATCCCTTAATGAACTGGGAGTGCTGTATTTCCTTCAAAATAATCACGAGTAAGTTAACTTTACATAATTATACCTTATTAATTAAAGCCCTTGCGCTGTAAAATCCGGCGCACATAGGGGGCAAATGTTAAACATGCATGCGTGCATGCAGTGTGGTCCAGTGGATGGGGAGCTTGGTTTGAGATCAAGAGATTCCACGTTCAACACCCGTTCTGACAACTCAATGGATTTGATTGTGGTAGTCCCTGGTTCACCTTCTCGGCTGCACTTGTAAATAGCTTACTGGTTTGCCTCCGGCCAGTATAGCATTCTTAAAAAGTTGTTCTTTTTTTCTCGCGTGTCGTTGTTGCTGAAAAGCCCCTATGGAGAGTGGTCAATTACGTACTTATGTATATATGGGGTTCATTTAGGGGCGACACCGCAATGCTGAAACTACGAGCCATACTCTTGGAATTAGTGAATGGGTTCTTTATCATGTTTAATAGTATCAAGGTTTGCGAGACGAGGCCCTCGATTGATATTCATTATTTGAGAAGACTTCAAAAGTCAAAAGTTACTTGTAAGGCAGTATTTTCTCCTTAGTCACTTTTATGATCAGGTTGGAACCTGTGATGTCTCCCTCAAGCAACTGAGACAACTGGGTGGGCAATCCCACCTTGGCCTCCAATTTCTTGCTTGTTCCAGTCCAGTCGTAAATGAAAGCCAGCCAGATGATCATTAACTGGGCTTGTGGTATTTTTAAACAGAGCTGCCAGGTCATTCTTTCAGAGGTCACTGGAGATGCGCGAGTCTCTGCTCGATCCAGACCACCCGGATGTGGCCCAGTCTCTTCACAACTTGGCGGCTTTGTATAATGACCAGAAAATGTAAGTAAACACAAAGGAAACATGATTTTTATTTGATTGAAATAAGGCATTCACATGCTTCAAAAGGACTATTGAGAGTACTTTCTTGAGTTGAGGAACATAATTTAAGTGCAAGGTTATATTTTGAAGTGACATTTTCATTACAACTGAAGTAAAAATAAGTGACATTTTCCACTGAGGTCTGAAATCACAGAGGATTATTTAGTAATAGTTCTCTGCAAATCATTCATGTTTAATTAGGTAAAAATAAGTCAAGTCAGGCAGAGGTTCGGTGATCTGTATGTTGAATCTTGTTCTTGTAAGAGTTGGTTTTCACTAGCGACACAATCAATGGCACAAACTCAGTATTGTACTGATCATTCATCTCTTATGTTTGAGTAAATAACTCTTACCAAGCGAGTTCAAGGTTTGTACTGTAAGTTACGGACCAAGTTTTTTCCATTGGTTTGCATCCTGCCAAGCACACTGGCCATAAATCAACGGAAAAAAACGAGAATCCGTAGCTTACAGTACGGACCGAGAAAACAAGGTTAGTAATCCATTTATGGTATCTCTGAGGTAATAAGGCGCATGGGAAAGGAAACTGGTTGAAGTCAAGTGGAACATTCTACTGCCACATATGATTAGCATGCGTAAAATTCTTATTGAAATAGTTGTTTGCAAGATTCAAACAGTTGTGCATTCGTCATGTAACAGTGAACTCGAGAATTGCTCATTTGTGTTAACATTTTCGTTTTTGGATCTTACAGGCTTGAGAAAGCAGAACCCCTCTATCTTAGAGCTTATCAAATTCGATTGAAGGTAAGGGAGTATTAATTCTATAGGTGGTACTCGTTGTAACTTACCATTGTTTTCTAGAACTTGTATTTTCTTAATTATTATTTTTCCAACCTGCAGGCATTTCAGCCACACCATGGAAGCATTGCATCCACAATCAAACACCTGGCATTGTTGTACAAAAAACAAGTAAGCATCTTCAGGGTTTCATTCTCTTGCTGCTTTCAGTAACGCCGTCAAGCCACTCCTCATGTTGACCCATTCTTGCTCACTGTGGGGGATGCATATTTCCCAGGATACTTTGTTGAAGAACTTAAAGTGGTGCTATGATCAAAAAATCATTTCCTTTTTTTCTTCAGATTTTGAAAGCGTGTTCGCTTAACACCTAACTGCCAAAATTTTGAGCTTTGAGTTTTATCCAAAGGCTGTTTATTTTGAGTGTAAGTTTTGGATTTCATGGTCCGCCATTATTCACGTTCAAAAGTGGCCGATTGGACCTCAGAGGGTTGGAACTAGAGAAAATGACGTCATTTACCCACTAGCTTAAAATTTCAGCGTGTAAACGCAATTTATTATATATGCAAAACACGCGTTGAAAAGTCTGAGAGCCCGAAACTCCCGTGCTGCATATTAATTAGGCCGCGTACATACGCATTGCATGCTTAAACTAGTGAGAGTTTGACGTCATTTTCTCCTCGACCCAGCTCTCTCAAGATTTTAAAGTTAGTAATGGCGGACTAATAAATAAGAAAATTCCAGCTAAAATAAACAGGTGTCTTTAAAATCAGAACTTAAAACTTGGGTGAGTTAGTGTTTAGTTAACATAGTTTTGAAATCCAAAGGAAAAACAAAATTTTTTTTGGTCGTAGTACCACGTTAAAAACTGAACTGAACTGACCTGAGAGCTCTTACAGCTCGTTTTATACCAACCCACTAAAAAGGCTAAGCTTGTCCACTACAGGCGCACAATGAGACATGAGTTACTTGGTCTAGGCGTCACAAAGTGACCCTCTAAGCATGAGTCCAACCTTATCCCTACATTGTGACGTGTATGCAGCTGTATTGAACATGTATGGAAACCTTTCGTGATCGATGCAAGCATCAATTTATCCAATAAAGATGCATCCTCCCCCTTTTCCTCAGTCAGTCCTTTTTCCTCAGTCAGTGGTACAAATCTGCTCAGAGTTCGATAGGTGGTAATGGTCTGGTAAATGAAGCGCTAGAAAGGAAATATGCATGAAAGGCAGTCTGTTTAATCCACATTTCAAGTTAACGTCTCCCATTTTGTTCCGCATTTAAAATATCTGTTACCTGTTTTAAAAGCAAACAGATATGAAGAGTACAGAAGTGTACACAAACGATTACAAGTGCCTTGAGTTTCTTGCGTCATTGAAAATGTATTTTCAGTATGCATCGAACTAGTGAGGCAAGGTGTGTTCGTTCAAGCCTCCTTGAATTGAGGTTGCACCTTGCGCGTCTCGTCTACTGTTGTCCCCGCTACGTAGCCCACTGTCATGTGTCCTAGTCATCAACACAATGTTGCTTGTCGTGATTGCACACCGCTAGCTAAAGGTGGATACATGAACCGATTTATAAAAGAGCCATTGATTTTTCCTCTCTATGCCCGTTATGTTGTGACCTACTGCCCTTCATACCTGTGTTAATTTTACCCTGTCCAACAGCTAAGGCTGAGGCAGTTCTTTACTGTTGTCTATCTAGTCACAATGTTTTGTTTGCTTGCAGGGTAAATATGCAGAGGCGGAACCGTTATACAGGTAAAGAAAGTGTACTTCTTAATAGTACACATAAAGAACAGCCACTTAAGTGAATATATTATTTTATTTATTGATGGTAATGCGAGGACACCGGGAAAAAATCCGAGTGCTCCTACGAGTTTCCATTTTCCAAGATTTGTGCCATTTTCATCAATGTCACCACCGTAGATCTTTTCAAGTCTCTGTTACTGCATCCACCACCTCCACTCCCACTTCTACCACCACTACGACCACCGCTCTTACTACTACTAGCACACTGCTGTTACCACCACCACTCCCACTGGTATCACTATTGCCACCATCACTGTCACCACTACTGTTACCACCACCACTCCTACTGGTATCACTATTGCCACCATCACTGTCACTACTACTCTTACCACCACCACTCCCACTGCTATCACTATTGCCACCATCACTGTCACCACTACTCTTACCTCCACCACTCCCACTGCTATCACTATTACCACCATCACTGTCACCACTACTCTTACCTCCACCACTCCCACTGGTGTCACTATTACCACCATCACTGTCACCACTACTGTTACCGCCACCACTCCCGCTGCTATGACTATTACCACCATCATTGTCACCACTACTCTTACCACCACCGCTCCCATTGCTATCACTATTGCCACCATCACTGTCACCACTACTCTTACCTCCATCACTCCCACTGCTATCACTATTGCCACCATCACTGTCACCACTACTCTTACCTCCACCACTCCCTCTGGTGTCACTATTGCCACCATCACTGTCACCACTACTGTTACCTCCACCACTCCCACTGCTATTACTATCGCCACCATCACTGTCACCGCTACTCTTACCACCACCACTCCCACTGGTATTACTATTGCCACCATCACTGTCACCACTACTGTTACCACCACCACTCCCACTGGTGTCACAATTACCACCATCACTGTCACCATTACTGTTACCACCACCACTCCCACTGCTATCACTATTGCCACCACTATTGCCACCATCACTGTCACCACTACCACTAGGCTATCCAACGCTTTAACATTAAATTAAATTAAATTATTGAAAGCGAAAATTAATGAAAACATAGTGTTGAAGTGTATTGGAATTCAATATCCTGAAAGGTCTATTAAAACTACGAAATAAAATTGAATGGGAAATGTTAAAAAAATGGGTTTTCAGGTTTGATTCTCACATGGGACATGTCTTCATGCTCGTTGCTGGTTTGTATGGTTAATGTAAATGGGAAGTTCTCCTGGTATTCGGGGGAATGGATTTTTGTCCCGAAGAAGTTCCCCTGGGACGAAAATGAAGTGGTCACTAAAGAAATGTCCTTTGGTAATCTTGCTTCTGTAGGCATGCCTTGGAAATACGAGAGACAACGTTTGGTAAATCTCACCCAAGTGTTGCCACTGCTCTTAATAATCTGGCTGTGGTTTTATGTCTCCAGGTAAATTGAGCATTTGTTATGATTAAACAATTAATTGTCCATTAATTTTGCACTAAAAAGCACCATAGCAAGTGAAAAGTTTCGCCAATTTGATAACTTTACTTTGTTGGCAGTCAAAGCGTTTGCCCACAAACTTGCTGATTGTCGTCTTCCTTCGTGATTACTATCCCTTCTTTTTATTTCTAGTTCGTTGAAGACTCTTAAAACTTTGCACCTTCCCAGTTAAATTATTCTCTCGATCGCCTGGCGGCAATTTTTTTAATTTGTTTGGTCGGTCAGTAGTCATTTCATGCATAAAATGTGTCCCCTTTTAGAATGGCAAGCAAAATATTTAACCGGCCATCTTTTTACAGCTGTAAGAGAAATCAGCCTGGAGTCCTGAACGTTAGTTTTTGTTCATTTTCTCTCTGTCCCAAATGAGAGAACCAACGAACTCAACCGGGAGACAATGACTAGAAGAGTACAAGTTCATTTTATTTTTGGAACAGTTTTTGTAGACCGACTTATTTTTAAACTTATTTTCGCAAACCAGACCTTTCTAGCTAATCACAAGTCTTGGATGCGAAATTATTACTCATGGGATTAAGAATGGTCGTAGCTTGATCTGCGAAAATGCCATGATATAAACGTAGTATTGGAGTTGTAGGTGTCTGGTTATCGGGTCCTGACTGAACCCACATACCATGCAGAATCCGGAGATAGAATGCAGGTCACATTAGTAAGGCGACTCACCACTGAGCCACCCATGGAACCTGGTCAAACTTGCCAATCTGTTGTTGAAATTGACTGACTAAAAGTCTGTCAAACTGACAAGCGGGCAGACAGGCGTATGGATGAATTTAGAGAAAAATGGGTGCGTACATTTTGAAGTAACCCTATTACTGTGATTGACAGGACAGACAGTCTGAGGCGTTACCACTATATGAACGTGCGCTCCAAATTTATGAGGATACGCTTGGTGGATCACATCCCAGAGTGGCAGAGACCCTTGTCAACCTTGCCAAGTTATCGTTTGACCTGGTAAGTACATTATCAGAGAAAATACAGCATTTGTCATATGGCATTGATTGGCTCAAAATGCCAAACGTATTAAGGGAATCTTGGTTGACGTCATTATTTACATTCTATTTCATTAACGTACGTACACTTACACCAAATCTTAAGTTTGAGATAAGTGACTTTTAAGGCACATTCCTTTTATAAGAAAATACAAGCTGAGATTAACCAGACTTTTAAGGAAATGCTAAGAACATGTTCGTCCTACGGGTCAGTTAAGAACGTAATGAATTTGCTCATTTCTTTAATTTTTTTAATGATTGGTAAACGTCTGCATCAATGTACGTGTATTGAGAACATCTTAAGACTGTTATACCTCCCGTGTCTTCCGTCTTCTGAAATTCGTGTGCTGGAGTATGCACGTCAGTTTATTCGTTGCCGTTTTAACCGAGAGTGAAATATACCAAGCTGTTTTAGATATTGTCATCATTACTGAAGTGAGTCTTAATCTCGCAGCAAACAGAAAGAAAAGGGACTTTAAGATCTACGATGGCGTGGACGACAAAAACGTCACCTCAAAATATTAACTTTCCATGATTTTCACGATTAGTCGATCTAGCATCGGTGATGAGAAATTCATGGACCTTTTTCCTGTTTTGCTACCAGGATGTACCTGAAAAAGCAGCCCAGTTGTACAAACGTGCCAATGACATCAGAGAACATGGACCCGCTCATCCCGCTCTGTCTCGCCGCTCGTCCTTGAGTGTACTCAGCAACGGTAGTGTTAGAAGACATTCACAGAGTCCTCAAGGAAATGATAGTGTGTCTAGAGTGATGTTAATGTGAAGTATTGAAAGCAAGGAGTTGTGACGAAAAACAGTCTCTCAGAATTTTCGAATGTCCATTTTATTTTGGAGCGGGTCCCACTACATCGTGCCAGCTTTCTTGTACAAGTTGTGAAGCAAACTGCAACATCCGTTGCCATGGCAATTAATCCGACTCAACTCCAAACTTGCTCCACATGACTCGGCCCAGCTCTCCAATGTGATTTTGGCCAAAGCCGGACATATGCCAGCAGTCCTCCAAAGTTGAAAGTGATTCCTTTGTGGTTTTAGAATCACAGCTTGACTCTTCGAAATCTGTGAAGAATGGAAGACAAGAAATAGAACCTCTCGGAGTGGCCCTGGCCGACCCTGGGCCCTGTTGTTCAAGAGCCGATTAACAATAATCGGCGATTACTTTAAATTATTAAATTTTCGACCTCGGATATTCCGTTTCTAGCTTTCTGATTGGTTCACTCAGTTATCACCTGATACACCGTATGACCTAATATGAAGACTGATTGAGTCAAGTGTCACCAAGCTGGAAAATGTTTGCAGGAAGCAAAATTTCCCGGGACAAAACATATTACATGTTCAGAATTTGATGAGATTTTATAAGACACTTGTTGCATTTGCGCTTATTGGATATAAGACTGGTTATATCTAACACGCGCTCATGGAATAATTGTTATATATTCGAAAGAACTGATAAAAATAAATTAAGCCTGTGCACTAATGTCTTTTAAGAGAACGATTAGCTGTTAAGAATGAGTAATTATTTTGGTAGGTAACATCCTGAAGTCATGCTGTATGCCTCCGTTTTTCTGCATACATAACTTTGCTAAGTCATGCCATATGCCATTATGTGAATGCAGTCCGCCTGGAAGTCGTCTGATGTGAAAACAGGAAGAATAAATTTTTAGATGACATAGTCGCCTGAAATTTGTCCGTCTAGAAAGACGACTTGTCCGTCCAGACGAACAAGCCAACCTAAGTCCGACTGAAGTTCACGTCATACGAGCAAATCGACCACTGCGGGAAAATGGAACTAGCCATGGAAGCGATGGTTTATGGGACGTTTTTAAGGTTTGCGCAAAAGGAAACGTAACCAAGCCATACCTGGTCTCAACTCAAACGTATCTAGTTGGTCCGTCTGTTATGAATTTTATGCTGGACAACACTAGCAGAATTGGTCGTCTTGAAATTACGTTAGTTAACCAACTATAGAACGATTTGTTCATCTTCGAGTGTGAAAAAGGCCAATAATCGAAATATTAGTGACTTTGCGTATGCTGCTTTACCCTTCTCGATCTTAACTGTGGATTCTAGGTCTTGTATTAAGACATTCGACACGAGAAAGGCAACCTTCAGTGTCACAGAGTAAAATATCTTGTGAGAGTGTAACCTCGTCCCCAAGAAGAGTGAGAGTGATTATGGAGTCCACCTGGCCCCAGTTGTTCAAACGATTTATTATATCTCTCAGATAGTACGCGCGCTGTAGTTGGCTAAAATAGCGGGCCGTATTCTACAGTTGTTCCAACGATGGATATCGCTATTCTTTGATTGCGCCTGATGCCATGATGGCTATGTTGGTGGAAAGGACAGTAGCGAAAAATTCTTTTGGGAATTTGACTCTATTATTATGGAAAGTTGAGGTAAATTTTTCGGATCATGTGTACGATAGGTGGCCTTGGCCGATAACGGCCGACTATCGACCGATACTTGGTCGACTGTCGGTCGACAGTCGATCGATAGTCGGTCGATAGTCGGACGATATATCGGCCTACTAGCGGCCGATGCATCGGCCGATATGTAGCGATGAACTGCCGGTGAAGTACCGTATCGGTCAAGTAGCGGTCGAGGATCGGCCAAGTGTCGGCCAAGTATCGGTCCAGTATCGGTCAAGTATCGGCCAAGTATCGTGGCACCAACATGGCCATCTTATCACTTGAGTGCAATCAAAGAATCCACTGGATAAATCAATGGATAGTGAGTTATCCAGTGGATAGTGTCATCCACCTTTTGAACAACCGGGGCCAGATATTTATAGGAAAGAGAGTCGGATCATATATTTATAAGAATGAAATTTATAGCTATATCTTTTTTGTTTCTAAAATTGACAATTTTAGCTGCTTTAATACCAGAGGACATTCTATGCTCATTTGTAATCTCTTTTTTTACTTTTGCACATTTTAAGAGAAGTAATTAAGGTATGGAGATTTAAACGTGTAAATAAGAAACGACTTATTAATTGTAAAACAATTGTATTCTTTAATTTGTTAATAGAAAAAATGCTCTATTTCATTTTCAAATTGCAAAGGATGATTTTATCACGATTAAATGCAAATTAATCATTTGGCAAGATGAGAAAGATCGTATGAAAGGAGCAACTCCCATCAAACTATAGGCGATTTGGAAACCGGATTCAAATTGCAGGGAGTGTCGGGAAATTTGCTACTGTTTACAGGATGCAGACGACACTGACAACGAAGACATGCCAGACAACCGATGCAACACCAAAGGGGAGTTACCTCTTAGATAAAGTCTGTTTGGTCGTTGACTTTGAAGGGATTTGCTTGGCAATGGATCTCTCCGAAAAGGTGGCAGTCAGTTCATCCCTAGTGAACTTGGTTGGTGCGATTGGACTCGATGTCATACGGGATCGATTCATTACAGACCATCCATCTCTTTTTCCTAATCTCTCCCCGAAAGACCATCATACCGTCCATTACTGCACAACACATGTTCATTGCCACCCGTACCATCGTTACCCCGATGCATCGTCTCACCGGGCCAAGGACATTCGGGACAACCTCCTCACGTTGTACACGAGACCCCAGACCGTCCTCTGGTAGCTTTCAAAGGAGGGCTGATGGAACGGCGATGGTTGACCTCGTGGGACATTCCTCACATCGACTTGCAACCTTTGGGATGCCCAAAATTCAACGACCTCCCTCGGCTAACCTCTGTCGCCTTCTTGTGGTCGCCATCGAGATCCCCAATTTGGAGTGCTACCATTTTGTGCAGTGGATGCCAGGTCAAATGGGACTGGACTGAGATGCGAGCTACGTCAACCACGAATGTACCCGACGGTTCCTAGAGGCTATGAAACCCTCCCCTTTACGGCTGCTGTCCCTGGGCCCAGACACTAGCAAAAGACAGCTCCCTTCCATCCCGAATAGTCATAAACATGGACTAGGTCAGGCACCAGGTCACCTCCCACGTTCCAACTGGTAAAATAAGTCATTTTTCTCTCATTGAATCAGTTTTTTTATCTCTTTACCTCATTTTCGTCTGGTTGAAAACATGGGTTCTTGAAGTCCCATGAAACTAGAGTAGAAACCACATTGCTTTTTTTGTGGGAGACCTTTCTGTTCCCAGTCCCTCCGCGTTTGGGGGCCCAAGGGGGGAGGGGGTATCCCAAAGGGTCTTTTCCGAAACTAGGCCACGTGGTGGGTATAAGAAGGCAGGGCACACGACCAGAAGTTAACCTCACAGTTGTTTCTGCTTCACGTCGCCTGTTCTGTTTGGTTTGATGCCATGAAAAGTTATTGGTACATGCCACCCCCCCCCCCCCCCCCCGTCCCCCCCAAGATCCAGGAGTTCATTTTCACAAGAAAGCCTGGGCGGAGCACAGAGACCGGATGACACTTGTGATGAAGGAGATCAGCGAGCTCTTGATTTCTCCCAGACCAGTCCATGCGGAGGTCAGCTCCACAAATCCACCCTCAATCCTCAAGAATTGCATTCATATTGGTATACCTGTGCTGCTGGAATAAGTTGGAGAGGCCCTCAACCCAGCCTTAGAATAAATCTTTTGGAAGGCAGACTTTTGTTCAGGTAAGATTAAGATTAGATACCTAATTTTTTACATTTCTAACTGTAGGATAGCAGTGATAGCACCCAAGCTCTCCCCCAATTACTTATCTACTACATATTTTATCATCCTCATTCGAACATACTGCTTAACCCATTCGCAGCTCAAATACCGTAGGACGCCCTTAATGATGAGTAAAATCGTCTGGCATTAGACAGAGTAAACTCTATCAAGTGTCACTCTCAGTGGTCAATGGCTTAAGCTCAAGATAATATCGTCACCACCAACTTTTGTGAAAGAGAAAAGCTAGAGCAGCATCTAGATCCAAAACAGCGATGTTATGTGCGCATGACTTAATCAGGAAACATTTGGACCTTGAAACCTAATGCACATATTCAGTGGGCAAATTCCAAGTCGCAGGAGGATTTGAAATAAAGATTTCTTAGGTTTTGATTGAGGCATTCAAATGAAAAAGACGAAGGAACAAAGAGTTGGTCATTTATTTGGGCCATAGAAGAGATAACTTTCCCACTCACTACGTGTCCTTCGTTGGATCATTATTGCACACACCACTATTGTGTTTACTGAGATTGTGTCCATTGTTGCTATAGTATATTATTTTGTTTTGGCGCCTGGAAAACTGTTTCTTTTCATAAATTATCAGAGATTTTTTTAGCTGTTCCATCCTGTTTTTGGTCTGTCATGAAACATGCAGAACTAGCAGTAACTTGGACCCACGACTGTGATGTGAAAGGCATGAGTTCATTCTCGACTTTATGTCACAAACTGTTTGGTATTCCTGTTTTTAAAGAAATTTTGCATTCCAAAGCAGTTTGTGACGTAAAATAGAGAATAGAGCAATGCTTCTCACATTACGGTCGTGGGTCCAAATTACTGCTAGTTTTGATAACTTTGCGCATCTTACCCGGCAGATAACAAGCGAATTTTTGTGGTAAGAATTGTAAAGCAAGTTTGCTTGTGGAAGGGAAATTAATATGGTAGACAAAAAATATTTGAGTTTAGCTTCACTTTAAAGTGCACGCAAGCCCAAAACATTTTTCTGCTAGTTACATTTTCATTTTGCTTTGGATGGGAGAACATTTTTTTAAATATCGTAGATGTGTTGTTGGGGGGGAGGACGTTTAAGGTGGCTTACTACGGTTTTGTTAAGGAAAAGATCAAGATTTTGAAATCTTTGAAATTAAAGCAACAGGATGTCTCTTCTGAAGTGCTAGTCACTGCAATTGATGTAAAATGTAATTTTACCTAACAAATAAATGGAAATTAGGAGAAAAAGCCAAATATAGTGACCAAGCTCCTGGAGATGGGACTAGAAACTAGACATTTCAAAGGCCTTTTTCTCAAAAGCTAGCTGTACAACCAGGGTTGAACGTTTAAGAATAAGTAAACGATATGAAGACCAAAGTGTCAACATTTTTTAAAAATGGTCTATTGGACAGTTTTTCAGTTAATAGACGAAAATCTACATTTTGGCCATTTGCGAAAAACTTGTCTGACAGATTTAACTATTTATTTTTATACATAATTAGTTTTTCTCGCTAAAGAAATCCTGAAATTTTAAGGTGGGGTTGTATGGCTAGTTTTTGAGGAAAAAGCCTTTGAAAAGTCTAGTTTCCAGTCCCCCTCCAGGAGCTTGGTCACTATATTTAGCATGCTCTTCTGATTTGCATTTATTTATTAGGTAAAATTAGATTTTACATTATTGCAGTGACTAACACTTCAGAAGAGACATCCTTTTGCTTTAATTTCAGAGATTTCAAAATCTTGATCTTTTTCTTCGCAAAACTGTAGTAAGGTCATGGCATTATGAGAATGCTGTCAGTTTTATTTTCGTCTTTGACAGTCAAGTGAGAATGTGATCCTCGCAAGGTATGTGCGCGGAACGGGTAATAACGTAGCGAGGATTGCATTCTTGTGAGACAAGAAAAAGGAAACTTTGACTGCTTGTACTATAAAATGAACCAAGAGTGAATTAGATAAGAGTATTGTTTTAGTATGGGTGGGCTCTCCAGCACAGTCACATATGAGTCTTTGTTTTGAATACCCTAGAAAACACGTGACATGACTTCTGCTGATTGGTTAAAGTGGTAGCCCTTTGTTTTCGCACGTAAAGTGTATCTAAAAATAAGTCCATTTTTTCGCTGTGCTTGGGCAAGACTGCAAATTGGTTGAGAAACACTCTTTTTTAATTCACCCTTGAATTAACTCAAGAAAGTTGGACAAGCTTTAACACTGTTTTACAATTTTATTTCATGTGGTATCCATAATGTTCGCTTAGGTAAAATATGCTATTTACAAGGTGATTTTTGTAAAATTTAAAAAGTTTAAAAACCAAACGTTTTCGGCTGTTTGCCATCATCAGGGTTAAAAATGACCGTCCGCATGCATCCATGCATATATATCTTATGTAATTCCCGTTGGGAAAAGTTTGGAAACATAAGAAATAACTTGTTTGTTCAGACTGGGGCAGAATTGTTGGATCACATTTTTTCACTTGGCTCGCTCTCTCTTCAGCACAAACATTCCATAAACGTAGGATCGTCGATGGGCTAATGATCCAACAATTCCTCCCCAGTCTCAACATACAAGTTATCTCTTATGTTTCCAAACCTTTCCCAACAGGAATTGCATAAGATATAATGCATGCGAACGGTCATTTTTAACCCTGATGATGGCAAAAAGCCGAAAACGTTTGGTTTTTTAACTTTTTAAATTTTACAAAAATTACCTTGTAAATAGCGTATTTATTTCATATGTTTCCGTAATAGAAGATCACGCACTACGCAAGATACTACTTCCATGGTTAAGAACTGGAGCTCAGGGGCTTTCACATGTTTATTTTTTGTTTGTTTTTCACAGATCACATATGGAGGACGATTTACTGATGCCTGGGATCAGGGGTGCCTGACGACCATTCTTGGAAGATTCATCTTGGCCGAGATTCTTGAAGATGGTTACAAGTTTTCTAGACCTGGTGAGAATATAAATTGTATCAATTTTTCTATTTACCATGCTCTCTGGCTTAAAGTGCTTGTCACCTCAACAACCTTTCCCACTTTATTTATTCTCCATTTTGTTGTTTTTAGAACCTTTTGATTGAATTCACTTTTTATTTGCTTTGAAAGAGGGGAAAAGTGGTCACACTTTGATCCATAGCTACTTGTAAGCGATTACGGGGAATGGGTTCGATACCGGTTGACGTCACAAATTACTTTGCATCACTGTTTTCGAAAAAACTCTCCCAATGCAAAGCAGTCTGTGACGTCAACCCGGTATCAAACCCATTCTCCTTCAATGCTCCGCTATACATCAAAGTGTGACCACTGTCAAAGCAAATAAAAAAGTGAAGTTTCAATAAAAAGGTTCAAAAAGCACAAAATACATTTTGATGATTTCAGAGAATAAATAAAGTGGAAACGTTTGTTGAGGTGACTGAAGCCCATATTTTAAAACGCCTTAGCGTGTGTGGTTGATTTAATCGTTCCAATTACACAGTTCCTTGAAATAGCATGTTAAAACTTGTGTGAGCCATTTTAAGGGAATACCCACTCCTTGCATGGGTAACTTTAAACTGTAGTTGGTAATGTCCACAACCAAATTTGTTGTAACTTTCTTAGAAGAAGTGGTTTGTATTAGAAAAGCAATTAAATTCAGTAGCGTTTTTCTCACTGCACGGCCATTTTGGATAATATTATGTGTCATATTTGCCACGTTGTTGTACAAACGTTCTCCGTAAATATATCGTGTCACAACTATTCAAGATAGAGGGCCCGGAAAATATGAAAGTGAAAATAAGTGTTTCTTAAATTAACTTTGTGGTAAAAACGTTTTCTTTCAAACTTTCAATCGGATTTTATTGTAAGAATTATTTTCACCTCTTTACGGTTTCAGACTAATGCTTATGGAAGTCCTAATCGGTCTCTTAGTATAGCTCAGAATTAAACAATGTTTGACTGTGACAAGGTGACAAGAACTGCTTGAATGCAGCAAAATAAATTAACATGGCGACCATTTTGGAACAAAATCATCACTACAACGAAGCATCCTGATGATTACAAGAATCTCCCTGCTGGTACAGTAAAAAAACTATTGAAAAGCGAGGAGAACTGTCTTCGTGATATAAAAAATGGTAGGTTAAAGTTTCACTTAATTTGTGGTTAACCCTTCTTGTATGATGTCTCTAGGTATGTATTCCCTACTGGATATGATGAACTCAGACAGGAGTGGGATAATATTGACAGTCTACCAATTTCTGACGAGCCAGATATATTTGGAATGCATAAGAATGCAAACATTGCTTTCCAGGTGAGAGAGAACGGACTACTAAACACTTAATGACTGGTCCCGAGGGAAACAGTTCCTTTTGTTTCCCGAGAATATCAATGGTTCCCCGTGGCGCAGCCAAGGGAAACAAAATGAACTGTTTCCCGAGGGACCAGTCATTAAGTGATTTGTTATATAGCACAAAAAGAAAAACGTGCAATGGCAACAACAACGGCGGTCGTCGGTCAACATTCGCGGATAACAGTGCACTGTTACCCTCTGACGTCATAGATTTTGCACTGTTGCCCGCTCAGAGACTTTTGGCGGGAACAGTTTTATTGTTAGATGTCATGTGACTTCGAGGTAACCAATGAGAGTTCCGGCTGTTTAGGGAAAAAATTCGGCTATATAATAATAAAATTTGTATCCATTGGGTTGACAAGATCAGTTGGCCTCAGGGATGGGATGCAAATCTTTTGCCTCTGTCGTTAATCAGGGCAGAGGTGACACTGGAAATGTCGGGTTGTTTTCTTTTCTAATTACTTGCTTTTCTTGTTAGCTTCTTTGCCATTGTCACCAAGATGATGACAATTTTTTACCATCGTTGTTTTCATACTGCTTATTTTTATTATAATTTTTTTTCATGGGGACCTGTGAAACCCTTAGCGTTAGTTTTTGGTGGGGGTAAACGTAGCTGATTTTCTTTACTTGAGAGGAGTATCGTTTTGTTACCAATGAATTACTTAATTTGTGACATTAATGACTAATTAACAATTAGACCCGTGGCCCTTAAGGGCGAAGGGTCTAATTGTTTTAGTATCGCCCAACTAGTCGGACAGAAAAGGCAATGATAAAGTTAGCAAATGCAAGTTGAAAATATCTTTATTTGGGAATAAAACGAAAGAAAACGTCACGCTTTTCGCTACTCGAGGACTATTACTAATAGTCCTCTAGTAGCGTAGCCAATCAACATGCAGCATTTGCATTAGTCCACTAGTTGGGTGATACTAATTGTCAGTATTCTCAGATGCAACCGATGTTGAGTTGGGGAAAAGA
Organism: Montipora capricornis; assembly: GCF_036669925.1. Classification (NCBI taxonomy): domain Eukaryota; kingdom Metazoa; phylum Cnidaria; class Anthozoa; order Scleractinia; family Acroporidae; genus Montipora; species Montipora capricornis. The sequence goes on from NC_090887.1 coordinate 5,702,486, forward strand.
GCAAGGGAACACTTAGCAACACTCATTGAAATCGCTGTGAATTCAATTATGTGCATTTCTGGACGTATCTGCAGAGATGCCAAACTACCCTCTATCATTTTGAACTTCAGTCAAGTTTTTTGCACCAGTGGTTAACATTTATGAAGGTAGTGTTGCCATAAGATAGGCTTGATATCTCAGTTAATAACATAGAGAGTACAATTACTGAATGCTAGTTGGTCGCAAGAATTACGAGCTTTTTAACTTTCACAGTTTCATACCATTGAATATGTTTATGCCGACGTTTGTGGCTTTCTTTGTAGCTTCCGGGATAGTATTGTCGAAAAGTTGCTGTATTTCCGAGGGAGACACTTCTCCAAACCTGTCGTTTTCAGCCATTTTGCTGGAACAAAACTTGAACTTCACCCCAAATTGTTTTTGGCACACTGGCAATTGGCGCACTGCTTCTTATTCGCTGATAACTGGGATTTGGCGAGCCAATCAGAAAGCTAGAACTGCAATAACCGGGGATTGAGTATATACTACTGATAATTATATGGCTCACGTTTCTGTCCGATATAACGCATCCTGTGATTGGGTAAGAGCAGCTAAGCGCCAGGGCATTATTCTCCCGTAATGCCCATTGGCCGATTATGGATTATGCAAATTAGTTGTTTCTTCTTTGGGACCGTTCTGTTAGACATGTAATAAACAACTTAATAACCTTGACCGTTCGGTCGCTACAGAAGAATCTCAAACTTCTGCCTAGCTGTATTGACCAAGCGATCAGCAAGACCTCAGCTGAGACATGATTTTTCTTGTTCAGTTTGGAATAAATAAGCACCTGTAAATTTTTGCTTGTCTTTGAAAAAATTGACTCGTGCTTGTTTATTCCAAATTGCACTCGAAATCATGTGGTTATGTTTACAAATAGTTAACTCCTACAATCTTGTTATTTGCAGACTCAAGAAACTAATGCCGTGATAACTCCAGTGTTGGAAGTGCACCTGCGCTTGGCACATGGAGGAAGCCGTAAAACAAGCGATGAGATGAGAGGACAAGGTCAGTCGTCCATACAAAATAAATGAGGAAGCTTTTTGCAGATTTTTTAGGTTTAAGGTTTTAAGTTTTATTTTTCATACCTAGAGAGGGAGCTTCCTTATTGCTGTTTTCTGTCAGTGTAGATCCATTTTAATGGAGTTCTCAGTTCTCCGGCTCTCTTTGGTAAAGGATATACAGTCAAATCTTTCTACTATTTTGCTTTCACTGAACTCATTCCAGATACACGTTCATTTACATCAATCTGGATAACAAGTTAAGACGGGCTACTTTATACCCAAACACTTTAATATCTGAAAGTGGTACTACGATCAAAAATCACTTCTCGTTTTTCTTCGCATTTTGAAAGTACTAGTGTTGAATTCTCAACAGGTGAGAGTTTTTGTGGTTGTTTCAAGAGGAAGACTGTATGTTTTAACTCGTCTTTTTTCATTTAGCGGTCTGCCATAACTTGGTGCGGTTCCAAATGATGAGCTTCCAACGATCTGAATCGAGGAGAAGTGACGTTATTTACTCACTAACGTAAAAATAAATTGTGTGAATGTGGTTCAGTTAGTATGCAGTGCAAGACCTTTTGGCATTCAGATTCTCAAATTCTTGTTTTGCATACTAATTAAGCCGCATTCACACAAGTGAGTAAATGGCATCTCTTTCTCCTCGATCCAGCTCCCTGATGGCTTATTGGTTGGAATCGCACCAAATAATGCCAGGCCATTAAATGAAAAAACAGGAGTCAAAATAAACAGTCTTCCTCTTGAAAAAATTACGCCTGTTAAAGCATTCGACGAAAGTAATTTCAAAATGGTTTTTTTAAAGTTTATTTTTATTTTTTTATTGTAGTAGCACTTTAAAATGAAGCAAGTAGCTTGGTGCACATAGCCCTTTTTCTGTCTTAAAACAAAGGTGAAACCAAAGAGATCTTGGAATGCATAGCACTGAGACAAGAAGGGGCATGTAACGTTAAAAGGGGAAATCAAAAAGAAAAGTTGAGTTTTTATGTCTTGAAGCGTGCTTGTTTCATTTTCAGATTGATAGCAAGGGAAATGTTGACTTCTATACTTGGACAAGAAGTGGATGGATTTAATTCTCTCTTAAAAGTCGTCAAGGTAGGCAAATACCTTAAAGATATAGTGTTTCACAATTCGTAGGTGTTTCATAGTGTTGTCTGGGCAATGCTTCTGTCATTAGTAATCACAAGCTGTAGGTAGATTTTTCATACACTGTTTTTAAATGACCATCGTGTCTGGTTTTCAAACCTTTTATGATTCATGTAATGCTTTTTTTTTTCGGATTCTAAGCCAGTCTATATTCTACGTCCTTATAAGAGGGACTGATAGAAGTGCAAATACACTTGCCAACTAAAACAACAAACTACCACAACACTGAGAAATTTTATTGAACAAACTTCAAATCTTCGCATACTACTTGAATCTAGCAGATCCAAAAGACGTTTGACGTCGAGGTGGATACAATGGGAAAGGACATTAGTTAGAACAGCACCAATTGGGAATCACTGATACTTGATGCGATGGAAAGGTGTAATGTCCCCGTGAGAAGAATAGAATACAAGCTGCTTGGCAATGGGGGAAGGGACAACTGAAAAATCAGAGCCCTAGGCAGGAACTGAACCGTCGTCTTAAGACCGGTCGGATGCTGTACCCATTGAGCTACTAGAACTCACTGGAGATCTAGATCGTTTATTTAGGTCCTGAATCAACGTCTCCCTCTGGTTTGCGTGCTCTACAAAATCGTGCGCCTGAGTTGATACAAATACATGATATGATTTTTCAGTTGTTCTTTCGCCCATTGCAAAGCAACTTGTATTTTAGGGACTCACTGATTCATTCCCGTTTCTTTTAGACTTCTTTGCAACAACTACAGGAAACCGTTGAGGGTCTTGTGGTGATGTCGCTCGAGCTGGGCAAAACGTGAACAATCAGGTTTGTATCAAAACTGTTGCTGCTTAAATTAGTTTGAATCCTTAGCTACATGAATAATTCAGTGATATCCCAAACGTCAATTTTCACTATTCGTGTTAATCGTTTGATCCCTCAGTCAATTAATATGAAAACTGGTCTGCCTTTCAATAGAAATGACAAGCTTGAAAACGTATTTTTATAAACCATTAGTAAATGTGAGCAAAGGAAAATAAAATGAAAGACATGGACAGGTATCGGTATCAATGAATATTCATTAGAGTATGCATGAAATGAGGAGAATCTATGAATACGTGCATTAGAAGCATTGAACATGCATGAAATGAGGAGAATTTATGAATTGATGAATGTGCATGGAATGGACAGGTATAGATGAATATGCAGAAAAGTCAATGAATATGCTTTCACTTGTTCGTTTGAAGTTGTCATTTTTGGTCCTCTCGGGCATGAAGCAATGCTGTGTGAAAGAAGCAGAAATTTGATGTTAGCTTGGAATCAAATTATAACCCTTTTGTGTTACAAAAAAAAAATTGTCTGTGCATTGTTTTAGTTGTCATTTAATGATTTAATATCTCTTTAGGATTTTTAGAGTTATCTTCTCTTTACTTTGTTTTGCTACAGTGTAAAGTTTTCAAAGCTTTAGCTTTTTCTATTTTGCTTTGCAGCATTGTTTCATCTTGCATATGGAGCCTCGTTTGAACTATATCCCAGAATCCTTGCTTTACACTTGCCCACTGTACAAAACGTCTGCCTGTGCTGGGGTCTTGTCCATCACTGATAAGCACGGTATCTTTGCTTTCGATTCTTGCTTATTGCATTTGAATAATCTGAATTTAAAGTCTTGGGAGACTGTGAAGTCCATTCCTTCGTAGATGATGAACTGTCGCTGAAGTGGGAAATAACATACACGTTACCTGCAAAATCGAGAGTTCATCTTTTATTCAGCACTTGTGTCCCGATTTATAAGTAATGATGTTTTTGTTGGACATTAGGTCGTGTACAAGTGTAAACATCAAGTAGATATTTCTGAGTGGATATTGTGACACATCAAAATCGAGGGGCATCTCTTGTATCTATTTCGGGAAATACCAATTTTACAGTAACGAACTGAATTGTGCTGCTATAAAGAAAACAATTCATTTTTACCTCAATTCTTCATTATGGGTGGTAATGTCTGACAGTTTCAGAAATAAAACGTTCTTAGTTAGATATAGAGTTGACGTTAGTTGGGTTAATTTTAAAATGTGCCTTTGTATTTGTAGGTCATTCCACAAACTACATTGTTGCTGTTTATCTACCAACTGGTCTACCCTCCAACTTCACCTGAACGAATAAAACACTGTAAAAAAGAAAGCTTCATATGGCACCTTAGCTTTTAGAGTTATTGAGACAGCGTTTCTGTGAAATCTACTCATTTGCGATAAGATTATTTATCTTCATTCATAGTTTAGAGAACTCATTTCTCTAGGTTATTTTCAATCATTTTGGGTTCAAAGCAAGTCATTTTCTTCTCGATTTCATTTATTCCTCTTGAATTCTTGTCATTTCCCATTTCTGACGATGTGAAGTTAGGAGGAGTCCTGTACATTTTACGTTTCATGTTAAAAATGAACAAAGGAATGAAACTTTAAGAAGTATCACAGACTCGTGTGATTTTTGTGTTGAGGCTCAAAATGTTTTGAAAAGGCCTATTGAAATAATAAAGAATGGCACTTCTTTTTTGCAACTTGTTCTCTTGTTCCAGGATGAGTTTAATATATTTCTCAAAACGTTTGTACATTTCTGGTTGAGGGATAATATTGAAAGTATGTTCTGTGTATGTTCATTCCCCTGAAATGAGATAAGATTGAAAAATATACATGAATAGAAGGGAATTGATGAGTAAACATGAAATGATATTCATGACATTGATAATTATGTATAAAATGGACAGGAACTGATGAAGATGCATTAAATGTACTGACATTAAAATAGATAAATATGCATCAAATTGTTATGAATATGCATATACTGATGAATCTGCAAGGAAATTCATATTCATGAATATGCTGTAAATGCACTGAAGTCGATTAATATGCATGGGGTTGACGAGTATTTATGAAATTTTAAAATTCAACTGATGAATATGCATTAAATCATAAATATGCATGCAAATAGATAAATGTGCATTAAAATTTAAAATTCAAGTGATTAATATTCATAAATATGCATTGGATTTTATGAATATGCATGAATATGCTGTAAAAAAATTAAAATTCAACTAATGAATATGCATGAAAATCTATAAATATGCATGAATATGCCATAAATACACTGAAATCGATAAATATGCATGGGTTTTGATGAATATTCATGAAATTTTAAAATTCAACTAATATGCATGAATCATGAATATGCATAAAATGTGATGAATTTTCATAATATGCATGGTTGTTATAAATATGCATAAAATATGAATTTTTAAAAATATGCACATCACTTGAATTTTAAATTTTAATTAATGCAAATTGATAAAATTTAAATTTTAATTAATGCAAATTTTATCAATTTGCAGTAATTAAAATTTAAAATTCAAGTGATTAATATGCATGAATATTTGAATCTGCATGCAATTATAAAATATGCATGAATATGCCGTAAATTCACTGGGTTTGATAAATATTCATGAAATTTTAAAATTCAATTAATGAATATCCATGAAAACCGATAAATATGCATAATTTGCAATTTTATAAATATGCATGAATATGCCGTAAATGCACTGAAATCAATAAATATGCATGGCTTTCATGAACATTCATGAAATGTTAAAATATGCATGAAAATCTATAAATATGCATGAATATGCATAAAATCAAAATATGAATTTTTAAAAATAGGCATTAAAATTTAAAATTCAATTAATGAATATCCATGACAACCGATAAATATGCATAATTTGCAATTTTATAAATATGCATGAATATGCCGTAAATGCACTGAAATCAATAAATATTCATGAAATGTTAAAATATGCATGAAATGTTAAAATATGCATATTTTAAAATATGAATTTTTAAAAATAGGCATTAAAATTTAAAATTCAATTAATGAATATCCATGACAACCGATAAATATGCATAATTTGCAATTTTATAAATATGCATGAATATGCCGTAAATGCACTGAAATCAATAAATATTCATGAAATGTTAAAATATGCATGAATATGCATACAATCAAAATATGAATTTTTAAAAATAGGCATTAAAATTTAAAATTCAAGTGATTAATATTCATAAATATGCATGCAATTATAAAATATGCATGAATATGTTGTAAATTCACTGAAATCGATAAATATGTATGAGTTTGATGAATATTCATGAAATTTTAAAAATCAATTAATGAATATCCATGAAAACCGATAAATATGCATAAAATCTATAAATATGCATAAAATATGAAATTCTATAAATATGCATGAATATGCCGTAAATGCCCTGAAATTGATTAAATATGCATGATTTGATGAATATTCACATATGCATGAAATCATATAATATGCATAAAAATCTATAAATATGCATGACATTTGATGAATATGCATAAAATCATATTCATAAAATCATAAAATATGATTTTTAAAAATATGCATGCAAATTGATAAATGTGCATCAAAATTTAAAATTCAAGGGATTAATATTCATGAATATGCATAAATATGAATGAATTCATGAATATGCATGAAATGAAATCAATAAATGTACATGATATTGAAAGATGTGCCTGAAATGGAGTCTATAATATATAATAAACAGAGAGGAATTGTTGATTACCCTAAAAGATGAATGCATTAATAAATGAATATTCATGATTAAGAAAAGAGCACGTTAGTTAATGTAATGATTTGGCAATGAAAGATGATGAATAGTGTAATGCAATAATTTGTGATTTGGTGTTAATAATTACAATCAGTTTCAATAAATGGCATTAAGTCATGTCAATGAATAAAAAGAAATGTGATGATGAATGGTTTGGATTGAAGGTGAACCTGAAGGATTAATAATGGAAATGGCTTTTGAGTGTTGGAGGATAGAAACAATTTATTGGGTTTGATCATAAGTCAAAGTTTTTTACCAGGTTACCTCCATTCATGCAGATTGCCTTCACTCCGGCCTCTGGGCAGCTCGGTCATAAAGCGGCTGTTCTGATAAAATGGTAAAGACACGTTAACGTTTTAGGAACAAAAAGCATTTTTATATTTAAAAATTGGTTTTAAAGGTTGTGGAGAGGAAAGCGTTAACACAATAATTTTCACGAAGTTAATATAAGAATTACATTACTGCAACTTACTAAAAAGGCTGGAATAATCAAACATTTAACAAAAACGGCCATTCTTAAAATATTGAGCTTGCTTGTCATTTGTTACTGGTTACGTTAAGGTGTATTATTTGTTATTTTTACAATTTAGATCTCTAGAATACCAGGAATTGCATGACGACGAAACTAGTCTGACAAAGAAAAGAGTAATGAAGGGATTTCGCGAAAATGGGAATGCAATGGTTTTATAAACAAAAGATAAAGCTGTTATGCTAGGGAGGGGGGGGGGGAGTGAGGGGTACTATTGCACTACATGTCCTCATGAAAATATGATGACTTCCCAATTATTATGCGCGGTCTGCCTGAAAGGTGTTTCCTTGGGATTGAGTTGGGAGGAATGGCGGGGACGGTTACATAACTGAGCAAAGAGGGTTGAGCTCAATCTGTGATTTAAGTTTTAAATCTAACAGTTCTTAAATATTTCACGTTTTGTATATGTATTACTTGCTATAAATTGTATTTCATGTTAAGACGTTAGTAATGGCTCGCAATGTTTAATTTAAATTTTAAGCGTCGACTTGTACGAATAATCTTTTGATTTATCTTTTTAAAATATTCATCTTTACTGTAAAAAATTACCATTTTAAACGTTGTCGTTAAGAATGAAAAAGAAACAACGGAAAATTTCAATGTTTTTTTTTTAAAGTCATTTGGAAGAAAGATGTTTAAAATTGTCATTGCTACAACCGTTGTCAACAGGTAGCGTAATTAAGGAGAAAAAAGGAAATGCACAAATGGTTTAGAGAAATAGACGTCAACACAATAACGAGAGGTAGAGATCAATAGAAAGTTGTACTTACAGTCTGAATCTTAGCTGATGGCCTTGCAAGTCTTCATTCTCCACTGGTTGTATTATGCTTGAAATATTATCTTTGAAGTTTAAATTAGGCGGAGTGATAAGAGCGAGTAAAATACTTTTTAAGGACAAAAAAGCACTTACGTTTTGAGAATACTTACGGCCATTTAAGTTAAGACTGGTCTCGGCAATGCTGTTACTGTACTGATAAGGCCGAGGAGTTGTTGCCTGAAAATTAAGATGATTTGATTGGTAAAAGAGGCCATTAATTTGTGAATTTAGTCGAGCATCAATGTAAGAGGGTGGGGAATATTTTGTAACAAACGGTAACTATAAAAAGGATCATTAACCTAATTCTTGCTCTTTTGACCTTACTTATAGTTTTGTGTTCGTCTAATACTTAAATTATTGTCCTAAGTTCTACCTTGAACTGAAAATACTAAAATTGCAGTTAGGGATGTTTCTAAAGTCTTACCTTCTTTCTAAGGTGAAATAATTTCAATTTTATCCATTTTATTAGTGATTTTGGCCGAATGAGAAACGTTAACGGCCGAGCGTTTTGTACTATAGGCTGTGCATGTTCTTTTAATGTATGACGAAAACATGTTTAAAAAATAATGGGAGGTTGTTCAAATGAGAGGAAAATAATGTTACACCATGGGTAGTTTAAACTACAAGGCAAGAGGATCAAAAGTAAGAATCCTGCATGGGTGAAATGATCACCGGTTCTGTCATGGTTTAGGGTTCATTGGAAAGAAAATGCAGAGGAAAAACGGGAAATTTTTTTACTATAGAAGAAGAGAATAATAATTATAATAATGATAATTATAATAATAAAGGAAGAGGCTCAAGGTTGATTGCACTTTAGACAAGGACAAGGACAAGAATGTGAACATGAATATGTGAAAGAATACATTAACTGGTTATTGAAAGACGAAAGTGCCGGTTAAAAGTTATTAATGAATTAATTAATTTATTCATTATTTATAATTTGTAAGAACTTTTTGCGTTGCAAACTACTAGTATCACTTCAAAACAAATTGGTTAGGATGATTAAAGATGAGTTGTCAAAAATAAAGACTTTAGGATTCAAGTGGTGTTTGGTAGCGTTTAAATCTTGCTTCAAATCGTTATTTGTTTATTGGCTGTGTTGAAGTATTATTTTTTTGTCGTGTTCTATTGGATCAACCGTTTTAGGTTGTTTGGGATGGTTGGGTTTTTTTTTGTGTGTTCTATTGGGAAAAAACCGTTCTCTGGTGGTTTGGTTGATCAACTTCTTCAACCGGTATCAAACTAGGTTAAAACGGTTGAAAAAGGATGGGCAGCGACCTCTGTCGCTTTGACAGTTGGCCTCGCGGGCTAGAGTCATATTGTTTTCGCTCAACGTGTCACGCGGAGAAGTCTGGTAATGACTATTCCCAAACGTTACCGCGTTTCAACCGAAAATGGTTGAAATTTACTTGGGACACCTCAATCGCTTCAACCTAAACCGGTTGCGGTTGAATAGAACACGACTTTAGATTTGGCCTCACTTTTAAACCAGCGCAACTTAGATGGTGACGGAAAAGTGTGTTGGGAGAATGGGAAGGGAAATTGATCAAAAGATTGATGGAATGAAAATTGGGTTTATGACCTCATGTACGTAAAAAGGCTACTGTGCTAACGGGGTTAGAGGAGAGGGGAGGGAGGGTGAATGGTCAACTGAGTAGGAGAGGGGTAGAAGAGGGTGCCATTAAAATTACATATTCTTATGATAACATGGTGGTTTTCAAATGACCTCATGTCCGTAAAAAGCGTACTGTGGTACCGGGGCTGGAGGGTGAATCGTCAATTGAGGAGGACGACCCCATTAAAATTACATATCCTTGTCATACCATGGTGATTTTCAAATTATCCTGCAAATTAGTCACACATGGTACATTAAGAAACATGCTAATATTCGAAGGATGACAAAAATTGGCCATATATAGCTTCTGTGCGTCAGTATCCCTCACAGGATTTGTGAAAATACTTGATGTTGATGTTAACAAGATATGTGCAGAGCGTTTAATTTCCTAGAACTTGTATAAATCGTATTCCTGAAACTTTCACCTCTCATCTCTATAAAAGTTAAAATTTCAATTGTTTCCGAGATTTTCGGGGGTTAAAATATCTTTAAAAGCCGTTTGAACCAGTTTTACTGGTCTTGTTCAGGTTGTTTAAAAAAATGTTATCAATATGGCGGATCGTTTTCTGTCATTCCGCTTGGTAACCGCACATGACGTATCTTGATCACTGAACGACGTGTAAATGATGTCAAAATACGCGGGAAATGCAGTCTGAGGCCTGTCAAGTACTTTTACTTTTGCGATAGTTCACTGTCTACTAAAGTCTTTTTCACGATAAAAGAAGTGGTTAGGATTAGTGTCCATGTTTCAACATGGTCGAAATTGTTAAGGTCTCTCATTCCACGATTTTTCTGTCGTAGTGACTCAATTCCTTCGAGAACTTTTCTTTGCATCAACTCTCTCTCTCTTGCTATGATCTCTGCGTTTCCCCAGTCAACACCACTTTGGCACTCCACAGTGTGTCGAGCTACGCCTCCATTGTCCTTGCCCATCCGTTTTTCGGCCGATAGAGTGTTTCTTTTCTGAAGATCTTCATTTCTTCACGTGTTCTTTCTTCCTTCTTTGGAGAAGGCGCCATGTCTCTTTAATCTTTCTTCCAGGTTTGAAAGCAACTCGAAAAGAATGTCGGTTAGCAGATCTCCTGAACTGCTCAGACAACCCTTTCAAATATACATGGTATGGTCAAGACTCCGCGACTTTCTTGATCTTCCTGTTCTCTTTTGTCTAACTGTTGAGGGCCTTGTTCCATGTATCTTCTCACGGTTTGTCTGCACGGTGCCAATTTGCTACAAACACGTCTTCGATGTTGTGCAGTTCCTCTGCCAGGTGTCTTTCATCGCATAAAGCCCTCGCTCTGTCAGCAAAACCTTTTTATTAAAGGCTCTTTACATACTTTCTGGGTGACTAAACCTTTTCTTTACGTTTATGATTGTGCGAGTCTTCTTGTAATGGACAGAGCACATTATCCTCTTGGTCTTTCTGTCTACAGTCTGCTTTAAATCAAGTACTGGTAAAACATCTCCATCTTGGTCTTCCTTTGCGAATACAATTACTCCTGGCTCAATGGTATTGAGATGATCTAGTATCTCTTTGAGCGTCGCCTTCCTTGCATCATTTGTTTGGTCTCACTATCATCCACGTACCAGAACCACTCATTTAGCGGGTATGGAAATGTTTCTATAGCTCTCAACTGGAAGTCCTCCATATAAATTTCACCCGTGGCACCAAGGCCTATTGGTCTACTGTCCAAAACAAAATGACTTCCTCCGTATTCGCAATAAGTCAGATCTAACATCCACTTCAACAACTCTATTATTGATGTTACACTCATTGTGGTTGTTTTTCTTGTTAGGGAGGGAGAAGGGAGAAGGGAGAAGTATGTTAAGAATTCCAGGGTGCTAAAAGAGAAAATCAAAAATTGGAGAGTAGAGAGAAACGAGATTCTGGTCAGCTATGATGTTAAGCGCTTGTACCCTTCGCGTTGGAGCTAGTGGAAAGATTGTTAAATGAGAATGAAGACCTCAGGAGCTACTTGGTGAAAGACAGAAATGCGTTGTGTATAAGATTCCTTGTGCCTGCCAGAATACTGTGTATGTAGGAGAAACATGGTGCCTTTTCTAGACAAGGAAGAAAGAACACATAACCAAAGTGAGACTAAGAAATGAAGATCTTCAGAAAGGAAACACTTTATCGGGCCAAAAATGGATGGGCAAGGACGATGGAGGCCTAGCTCGACACACTGTGGAGTGCCAAAGTGGTTTTGACTCGGGAAACGCAGAGATCGTAGCAAGAGAGAGAGAGAGAGGGTTGAGGCAAAGGAACTGAGTCACTACGACAGTAATATCGTGGAATGAGAGTCCTTAACAATTTCGACCATGTTGAAACATGGACACCAATCCTAAACTACTTCTTTGATCGTGCAAAAGACTTTTGTAGACAGTGAATTATCGCAAAAGTAAAAGTACTTGACAGGCCTCAGACTGCATTTCCAAACGTCATGTGCGGTTACCAAGCTGAACGACAAAAAAACGATCGGCCATATTGATAACATTTTTAAACAACCTGAAGAAGACCAGCAAAACTGGTCAAAACGTTGGTTTTTAAAAAGGTATTTTAACCTCGGAAACAATTCAAATTTTAATTTTTAACTCGTCTAAAGTTGAATGTTTTAATTCGTTTTAAGATGCTATTAACTGTTCTTTACTTTTATTGTCCCGGCTGCCAATGTAATCTTCAGGTTTCATTTAGTTTTAGGTGGACTGGATTTATTTTAAACATCGGCTGAGAAATTGTTCAGTTAATTGCAAAAATAAAATGAAATAAAAAAGTCAGAGATAGAAGGTATATGTTTGGCGCTAGTATTAGCTGCTGTTGTCGACGGGTGTCGTCTATGAACGAAAAAGGCAAACATGACGTGGGGAGAATGAACTTTACTGAAAAAAGGACCAAAACATTGATTGTGCGTTATACTTAACAGTACGAATGTTATTACCTGGTATGAACGGTCTTAAATTTTCCATTTGTTGTCAAAAATATCTGCTTGTGTTTCCAGCTGCAAAAAAGGAAATGTGCTTAAAACAAATTTAGTTTTTTTAAGGTTTAAAAGGCACTTGGATTGATTAATATTTCCAATTGGGGTCACAATATAGTTAGGAACCATTAATGTCGGATGGAAATTATAGCGTCTGCTATAACAAGTATTTTGGAGGTGAAAAACTGGAAGTTGTACTTACGATTTGAAACTGCGCTGTCCGACTTCTGGATGACTGCCATCTGCCAATTAGAATTGCTACCCCTACAAAAGATCTGCTCAAAAATGTTAATTGCATTTGCCTTGTGAAATTCATTTTATTTAATGGAAAATGTGAAAAGATTGTGCTTACCTGGAAGCTTTTCAAATGGGCATTTCAATTGACGATTACTTTGTGGCTGCTATGTTGAAAACGAACCTGGGTCGCCTATAACAGTATAAATTCCATGAAGGAACAAGATGATAAGCAAGAACATGATAAGCTAATTAACAATGCACTTACGGCTGGCTATGATCCTTCGTGTATTACATATTGCCATTAACACCTGCTTTAAAATGAGGTTAATTAGGTTAGATAATGGTATTTAAGGCACCACCAATTTCGTAGAATTTAACATCATTTTAGTTAGAAAGCTAAAACTTACGGTTTGAAGTAATCGTTACTTGGGCTTGAAAGTTCTGCTGGTTTCCTGCATCGGTCGTGATCTGCTTTATCTGTACAGTCCTGGGTGTAAGTGTGTAAAGTACAATATTAAAAATATGGGTCAAGTCATATCAAACGTATTGTCCAATGAAGAGGGCAATGGAAGGCTCTCTATGACAGTCTTCTCGTAATAAGACTTGCTTTATGAGGGCTGGATATAAAAAGGTTATAATCACCAAATCCTTTTAAAGGAAATTTTGGAGGCATTTAAAAAAAGGGTTAGGATTACTTGATATAAAGTCATTAAGACTACTTATCGTTGGAAAGGTAATCCATTGATTTCCCAAAATCCTGATTTTTGAATTGACGCGCTATGTGAGGAAGTGACGAGGCCATAAGGTTGACAGCTGAAAATAAACATTCGTAAAATGAACGTTTGATTGGGCAAGGGGGTTATTTAAACGCGTAGTTACAGTTAAAGATAGAGTAGAGTGCTATTAAGTAGGTCGAATATAGATTCTATTCTCCGAGATCTTTTTTCCTGCAAAGGAATAATAAAGAGATTTACTCTGCATTCATGTAGAAAAGTTTGTTCAATATTTAGGCTATATGCGGTAATTGTTAATTCTATGGGCAAAAAGGAAAGGAAAGGAACTTGTAAATAAAGTGTCTGGTTGTTCTAGCGCTGGAGCACTAATTGGGGACACTATAAACTGAAATCAATAATCAACGGAAATCTAAACAAACGTTGGTTTTTTGAGAAGAGGGGAAAACCGGAGTACCCGGAGAAAAACGTCTCGGTGCAGAGTACAGAACGAATAAACTCAACCGACATATGACAAAGTGTGGGAATTCACATTGGTGGGAGGCTAGTGCTCACCACTGCGCCATCCCTGCACCTTTCCGAATCATTTACTGCACGGTAAGAATTTTGTTAAATTAAGAGTTCGTGTGGGTATAGGGGTTGTAGATTGACAATTGATCGAAGTGCGAAAATGTATCTAGAGGTAAATTTAATGCAGCAATTCAGTGGGAATGTGGAGAACAAGAAGTTAAGATTTAGATTTAAGCATTTAGATGTGGAATATACTAAAGGAGCTGTTCTGGTAGAGGAATTATGTCATTGTGTTGTCGGTCATTGGCGTTAAGAGTTATTTGCAGACGATTGGGTTGAAATTTGAGAGAAAGGAAACTTTTTGATATGATGTAGAAATAAATGATATAAACTATGAGAAAAAATGAAGTCGGAGCGTAATTGTGTTTCAAGGTAATGTACGATGGAGTAGCATGAAACGTCTGGAGGGTTTTGAATTGGGAACTAACAAGAGCCAATTAGATAAGAGTGTTGGATCTATCACTTTGCGGGTCTTGCTCCAGCATAGTCACAAATGGATTTATTTTTTGATAAACTGTACGGGAAATAAACAAATTTTAACCAATAAGAAAAAGCCGTGTCATGCGTAACTGCTTCTGCGGTGTTTTTTTTTTCAGACATGACAACTGATTTTCGCGGGAACCGGGAATTCTAAAAATAGATTCTTGGTGATTGTGCTGGGGAGTCCACCCATGCCATAACAACACTCTTATCTAATTCACTCTTGGGACTAATTGAAAGGAAAAGGTTAGGGTGATAAATAACTTTGGGAGGGGAGAGGGGGTCGAGATGGGTATGAATGAATTGGAAGGGAAATGAGTCATAGTCCATTTTGGGAGGGTAGGGTCGAGATGGGTAGAGGTAGTAAGGTGGGAGGGGGGGAGGGAATGTATGTCCTCAAATCATGGCGTTTAGGATTCAAGCTAAGGCGAGGGGTTGGGATGGGTAATGGGAAATATTATAAAGACTTTGTGGTTCTAAAAACGATGGGAAGCTTAAGTGATATAGTTTTGCAAAAAAGGTGCACTAGTAATTTGGGGCCCAAACAAAGTAAGCTACTAAACATCTCTTAATGATTTAGTGTGCAATAATAGGTAGACATGGGTTACTTGAGGGGAGATGTTTATTTGTACCTACAGAGGTAAGTTTCCATTTCTAGTTTTACGATTGGTTTCAGTGGTTTTGAAATTGGCAAAGAATAGAATTTAATATTCATACTGGTGTCTGGGGAGGTATTGTCAAAATGCTGTATGACAATATAAAATAAGACAGGCGACTAAAATAGATGAGGAAGATGGGTATGATGATAATTGGTTTAATGGCTTATCATTTATTTTTATATTTATCGTTTTAAAAATTTATTGACTGAGTGTTGTGCAGAGAAGACGAAAAGAAGAAAAAGAGAGATGAGAAGGATTTTAGAAATGTTTGGAAAATAAAGTTAAATTATCGTGTGAAATTTGGGACATCGATGGTCTGTTGTACTCTCGGCTAGAAATAAAACACTAAATTGAGATAGGATTTACCGACGATATCTTGTCGTTGTGTCCGAGGTTCTCTGAGTAGTTTTTAGGGGCTCTGGTCGTGTTGTTTTCTGTGTTTCGTAATCTTTAGTTATAGGCTAAGGAAATAAGTACATTTTCAAAGCATTGATTAGTTACAAAACTAGCGCGAGATTTGAGGGATTGTTTCATTGTAATAATATGAATACTAAACGAGATACCCTCTTTGCGGATGAGTTACTTGTGGGTGTGACAATTGAAGAGCCACATCCACCGCCGGCTGTGGATAAGACGTATCTGAAAATAGAGCGAATAACGGGACACAAATATTTAAGATATTGACCTAGTGAAGAGATTGAAATAAGTACTTACAGTTCGATGCTGGCAGTCCTCAATAACGATGTATAATTTTACTGCTAAAATTACTGGTAAGAAGAAGCGAGTATAGAGAGTAAATGTTATAAGGGCATAAATTAAGGCTAGCAACGAAAAATTTTCTTATGGTTTCTATGGCAATTACTGGCGCTTCATATGTCTACAGACTGGTTTTTGAGTAAATACGGCAAAAAGACAAAAACACACAAGGCTCTAAGTACTTATCTAAGTATGTAAAAGCTATTAATTAATGATAATAATTATGCTTTAATTTAGAGATTTTAAACTGGAACGTCTCAGCTTTGTAGCACTTCTCGGTGCAAATTTCGTCAAAGCTGTTAACTATAATATAATAAAAATATTCTGTTTTGAAGTTCAAATTTGGTCATGTGAATGAAAATACGTTTACATAAGGAATATAAAAAAATGCACTTACTTTGAGTAATCCTGACAACTTGGAGTTCATTATGATCGTCATTTGCCAATTACAATATTTAGCTAACGAGAAACAAAAGAAGATGCAATAGACCATATTCGTATTCTGAGTATTGGACTGGAACTGTTGTAGCTTGCAATGGAGGCCAATGAGGGGGAATCTTTCCAAATGCATTAGAATTTACCATTGTTCCTTTCTTGGTTCCATAGGTGTCTCATGGTTGCTATAGCGCACTATGAAAAAAACAAATTTCACGATTATTAACTGAATTATCCAATAGAGTTTGAAAAAATTTATTAAAATAACTTAAATTCACCTATAGTATGAGAGTTATCTTCATTGGATGCCTGTTTGGAATTAAGTTGTGCTTTATGAGCATAGGTAGACTTGCGATGGAGAAGGGCAGATTAAGAACACTATACTTACGGGCCTATTTAATGGGAAAAAGACTTTCCTGAATAAGAATAAAGACAAGCAAAGTTTCGAAAGTAATTGTATTGTATGTTAGGTAAACTAAGTATTTTATCTTCTTAGGTGATGAAAATACTTACGGCCTTTCGAGTTATGTATTGGTCTCAGCAATGCTGTCATTCTTCTAATGAGGCTAAGGCGTTGTTACCTGAACATAAAGATGGTTTCATTGGCAAAAGAGGCCATTTAAATTTATGAATTGAATTGAGTAACAATCTAAGAGGGTAGGGAATATTTTGAAACAAACAGTAACTATGAAAGGATATCTTCGGAGCAGTTAAACTAGTCCTTGCTTTATTGAAATACTACTCCTTTCGTTTTTGTGCAATGTTATTA